>NW_028323958.1:0-18737 GCF_984573655.1 Nuphar pumila | reverse complement strand
ACCACTCCTCTGGTATGCATCGCGGACCCCGATGTGATCTGGAACCCTGACCTGCTGAAGTGGCTGGTCGCGCCCTTTAACGACAAGCAGATAGGTGGGGTGGGTTGTCGCCAGATCATGCGGCCTCGCGACGTGAGAAGGCGTCCCGCCTTGACTGAGCGCATCGCGGACATGCGCTTGTCCGAGGCGCTGCTGGACGCAGGTGCGGCGATAGGGTTTGGCGGGAGGGTCAACATCGCTTCGGAGTTCACGGCTGTTTTCCGCACGCACGCGTTGGATGGCGACTTCTCCGACGCGCTGATGAAGAGTGCCAGATGTGGGGGGGGGTGCGGGGCCATCCCTTGAAGAATTGAATACATATTTTGGGAATGAACTTCAAGGAACCATCCTCCTGTTCATCATCTCCTGTTGCAGAAGCTCAACACTTTTCTCACGCACATGGATTGAAAGATTCAAAAGCAGCTGGTGAAGTTCTGCGAGTGACGTGTGAGGCGCAGCCGAGTCATAGCCGAGTGCAATGCAGGTCACCCCACCCTGCCGAGCTTGCAGCCTTCATCGCAAACTGGCTGGCTCGGAAAGGGCTCCGAGTCAGATTGCAGCTGTCCAAGCCAAGCACTCTCGCTGCCCCAGTCCCGGCAGACCGCAGGCTATTCAGCGATGTGCTGCGGACCAGCCGCATTCAAGTCCGCGCAGACATCAGATCTATCATTTCGCTTACCACGTGGAGGCGGCCAATGTTATTGTTGCTGCTTTTGAACCGACTGCTGGCACCTGAGCTGCAGCTTGGGGAGACTGCGCTGGCGGTAATGTTGCTTTCGCAAGTCGGCTTTAGCGCCGTGCTGATCGGCGGCTATCTAGCGTGGGTGCTCGTGTTTGGCGTGCTCCAAAGCCTGCGACACGTATGGAGATGCCCAGGTGAGTGAACACACCCGCCCATTCTACACAAGATTTTCCAGTGTTACATCAGTGCATGTGTTTTTCCATCACAGCAGCATCTCTCCCAGAGGTACTGTAACTGCACGGACTTTGGTGACTCCAAGTCCATGTGTGCCAGTGCTTCGTCAGACCTGGTCATTTTTTGGGTCCAGATGCCCAAAAACGCATGGAGTTCTGGGACAAAATTGGGGTCGAAATCCCCCCCATTCTGGCAAAGCACTGATGTGGGCTGTCAAGGATATATGCGCCGATCTTCAATAGTTATTGGAACGCGTTGTCACGGCCACAGCTGCCTGCGGTCAAATGATACACAACATGAAGCAAAAGCTAAGTGATATGGTACACTTGCTGCGTGAATTTATCGCCTCATGGCCCACGCTGACACAGCGACTCGCAAGAATTGTTCGACCCCTATGATGGACCCCATAAACCATGTATTTTCCGGCATTGAGAATCGCAAATTACAGGCTCTGGCGAAGCGCTGCGCTGACAGGCCTCCACGAGATCGCAAGGCTTCAAATAAGCCCTGAACGAGAAGGGGCTGTTGCAATCCAGTTCATAGTTGTAATGATAGAGCTGCTACAAGTTGTCCTGTCTGCTGATGGCTGTTTGGTCCACATGTTCTTGGATTCACATCTGTGTGCTGCCAGACGACACACAACAACAGAGCATGAAAGTCTCCACCCAACAAGGAGATCGTTCAGTTGAGACTATTGACGATCTAGTTGTCAGTGAGTTGTTACCTCAAAGCGCAAGGTATGTTAAAACATTACACATTACATTACATTTGTGGCTCTCAACTCAATCTTAACAGAGGCAATGTGATAGAAGGCAACAGCATGACCACTGATGGCTACAGCATCGATTGTGGCAAGTCAGCCATCGCGACAGGCGCACTTTCAACCTCATTTATGATCACATTCAGGCGATTTCAAGCTGGTGCCGGTCAACATCCTGGCCAGCTACGGCTTTGCGGCGGTCAAGCTCTGGGCGCTCGCCACTCCCGGCTTCTCAACCGAGCAACGGCGAGGCCCACCGACGGTTCCAGAGACCTCGAGCTCGCCGGACACGGAAGCATCAGACACTGACGAGAAAGTTGCAAAGCCGGTGGGTGATGAGTCAGAGCATGCGCATCGCACCGAACTCGCATTTCGCTGCTATCGCCCCCCCGACGTTCAAGGTTTGAGGTACATGTATGAGAAGATCATCAGCACTGGGTTTGTGGGCGGGGCCGACGGCATGGTATGGTTCCCGCAAAGAATTGATGTCAGTTTTGGTGTGGACATGGCTGCCAATATCCATGTGCACGCGATACTGTATCGTTGTGAAAGATACATCATCATTACATCACATATATATTGGCAGGAAATAGTCAACAAGCAATAAAGACAGCACATTCGAAGTGAACATCAGCGGTCGGAACAAGCAAGCCTGTCATGAACGCGCGGCCGCTCGCATGAGCTAAAAGTTGAAGCGAGCGCCGGTACATGATAGCATTACATAGGCCGATGCTGAGTTCCCGTAGCGCATTGGTGACAAATCCATCCTTGATATCGTCGCCCCCGGCACTTGCTATTGTTGCCAGGGTATTGAGCAGCTTCATCGCCAGCTTGCCCATGCGGCCGAACATCTCGTGCGACAGCGGGCTAAAGCCAATCATCATCATCATCGACGGGCTTATCGTTGCCATGCCTGTTTGTATGCAACAGCAACGGTGCCACGTCGTAGTGCGCAATGGATCGTGATAGCAGTTTACTTTCGGAGTCTCCTGAGTATTTCCTGGCGCGTGTCTGCAGCCCCATTATGGTGCAACGTAGGCGGTAGGCGTACGCTTCAAAATAATCAGCCCCGGAATGCACATGAGTACGCCGGCTCAAATGCCGCTTGTTCGACAAATGTGGGCAAGCGATCCGCATCATCAGTTCACATCTTCTTTAGGCATCATTGTTTGGCGTCACCGTTACTTGTTACTAACCATTGCTTGGTGCGCTTAGGAAGGGGACAAAGATGCCGTGGTTGTGCCAATGCACGCAAAGGGCAAATCGGGTACTCATCGCACCAAAGATGGCAGAGGGTCGTCCTCCACGAGCACCATGAGCGGTACCAAGAGCAGCACACCCTCTCCTAGAACGAATGGAGACGTTCAGATCAAAACACGCTTGCCAAAACCGGAGCTCTTGGCAAGCAAGAAAGGGAAGAGGTCTGGCGCCAAAACGATCGCGAGGGGCGGCAAGGATGCGCGCATTCAGAAGTCCGTTTCTTTTAAGGATTGCGATGAAACGGCCCATCGCATTCCAGTGCAAACTGCTTCAGTGCTTGCTGGGCCGACGGTGCCGTACAGTGGAGGGATGAGCTATCCGACAAGCCAAGAGATCCTAGCTTACGACAACGGCTTGCTGGGCGCCTTGCTTGCGGCGAGCAAGAGCGTGTATGGGCAGAATCAAGCTACGAATGGAGCCACAAAGGCGCACACAGGCCTTGAGTTGGCTGCATCCACCAGCCATTCAGCAGCCAGAAGTGGCACAGCGCATGGCATCGGGCAACATGGTAGGATGGACGACAACAGCAAGCGCAAGGGGAGCACGAACTCTGGTGCGATGGCTAGTGGGTCGTCGCTGCCTGTAGACAAGGTGGAAAGCCCATCGCTATCTGACACGGGTGATGTGCTCAAGCTGCTTGCGGAGGTCACCCGGCAAACCGGGGCAGTCGAGGCGCCTCCCAGGACACCCGGAGGGCGCTCATCCAGCGACGCAGAGGGGGGGCTGGCGCAAAAGGTCCTCAAGCTGTCCCAGCTCGGGGGGCGCGCCTCGGCGCTCAGCACGGGCCCATCGACGCCCGGGACGTCACCGAGCGGCCAGGCCACAACGGAGCTCATTCGATTGCCAGAGGAGGTGGAGCGGCAGCAGCGGGAGCTCGCGGTGCCAACAAGCGGGGGGAGCTCCTCGGCGCTTTCGGGGCCAGCGAGCCGCGACCTTGGTGCGACTGCAGAGCTGATCAACCTGCTCAACACCGTGGACGCTCAGCAGCGGGAACTCGCGCACTCCTCGTCGTCGACGCGGGTGTCCTCGCCCGCGCACGTCTCCGGCACGACCGCGGACCTGCTGCGGCTCCTCAACGAAGCGAACGAGGAGCACGAGCGGCAGAGCGTGTCGCGGGAGTCGAGCGTTATGACAGCTGCCGCCGCGGGGAGCTTCTCGGCAACGCGGGTGGATAATCCCAAGGCGCCCTCGTCCGCCGGATCAAGTGCGCAGCTGCCATCGAGGGTTGCCCTTGCGGCTGCGTTTGCTGGCGAGGGGGAGCTTGGAATGGAAGGCGATTCCTCGCCCGCCGCCTCTGTCACACTTTCGCAGTCCGCTGCCAGCCCGGTGAGGCCGACGCGCGGCGCGGCGGAGCCCACGGCATCGAAGGGGGGCCACAGTGGGCCCCCGGCGGAGAGTGGAGAGGAAGCAATTGCAACCCCGACGGCTGCCACGGCCTTCCGCAGGCTCGGCTACGTGCCACCAGCATGCGAGTTGGAGCCGGCTGGCAGCATTGAGTTTTATTGTGATCTCAACGCAATCAGCGGCTCGGAACATGCCGCAGCGGCGAATCATCGGCGGGGAGAGAGCATCGAATTCTACTGGAACCATGACGCCATCCAGGAGAAGAGCAGTCCCGGGGACTCGGCGCTGCTCCCCCCCCCGCCTTCCATCCAACATGACCAGCGCAGTGCGGATGGAATGGACTCGCTTTCCGATATCACGACACCAGGAGCGGAGGGGAGGACTCCTAAGTCGGTGCATGCGATGAGGCGCGACCAGAAGTGTGACGTTCCTGCCTGTGCACAACACGGCGTATGAGGCCGGCTCGGATGAGCCTGTTCCCGGACGCCCGGCAGGCGGCAAGCCGTTCACAACCGCGTTGATTCACGTCGGCAGCATGCAGTTCTTCCCGCGCACTGGGTCAGAGGATCTGGCTGCGGAGGGTGCGCCAGACACCGGCAGGGATTGCCGCATGTGCCCGTTCTCGTCACGAGTGCCTGCGCCGGCAGCGAGCCCCCCCCGCCCCCCAACGGCAGCGACCCTGACCAGCATATTGCCCGGTGCAATGCGCCGCCCACGCACGTGAGCGGCGCACAGTCGAAGATGCCACAAAGCGCTTCATCTCTGCCTGCAAACGCCCCTTCAGAGGAAGTTTCGCAAGGCGAGCGAAGCGCAAGCAAAGCGCAGCGATGCTGGAGGGTGGCGTACCACTGGCGGTGGGCCGTAGGCTGCCGCGTCCCTATTCAATAGAGTTCCCGGATGTGAAGTCCCCCATGTCGTCAGATGGAGACGCTCGCGAGTTGGATAGCCTGGCTGATGATACAATGGACGGGGTTGAGAAAGAGGGGCATTGAACACGCTATCGGTTACGATGCTGAAGTACCTGAAGGTCGAGCAGCCAGCTGGAGACCTCTGAGGCCCACAAAGAATAAAAATCAAACGGGAGCTGTGTGTGGGTGCCTGGGCTATCAAAACGTGGTGAAGTGCTCGTCGTTCAGGTTCGGTATGTTGGTTTGTGTTCAGGTGCTAGCACGTTGCACACACTGTGACCAAACACAAATAAAAAACTAAAGCTGATAAACCGAAGTACAGGCCTGCACGATACTCCACGGCCGCGGATGTGTGCTGAATGCACGGTCAGCACTGGCCGCTTTGTTTGTTGTGCCTGTTTTGGCATTTGCCCGGAATGGCGCTGCCGGGGCATTTGCTGCTCTCCAGTCATGTGTTCGCTCCTGCTCCTAAGCAGCAGCTAGCTGGAAAGTGTCGCAGTCCGTTCGGCCGCCCAGCATTGTTGCTTTCAAGCTGCAGCTGTTGCGTGCTTGAGCTGAATGATAATAGAGATAGTCACAAGATAGTGCTTGCGCTGTTCGGCTGTATTCGGATGTATTGCTTCACTTGGGTGAGAGATACTGTTTGCGCGTCGATAGCAGTCTCTTAAGATACCGACCTGGTTACCCCACCAAGCTCGATTCCACCATTCCATCCTTCTAGACGTTCACGAGGCCCTGGTTACCCCAACAAGCTCGATTCCACCATTCCATCCTCCTAGACGTTCACGAGGCCCTACTTACGCAGTTCCGCATACGAACAACGATTTGTCCCAATGAAACACCCATCAGGCGTCACCCCTTTATGTTTGGTACCTTTGTTGGGGTACACCTTTTGTTTCGGTAAATCCCAATGAGCTGGGCGAGTGCTGCTTAAAGCAGGCTGCTTTGTTTGTCGAATCCTATAAAGTGTCGTCCTAATACCCCCAGCAGTGTGCCCAATGCTCTTAGCAAGTGGTAAGGAAACCTGCAAGTGGTCTGCTTGTGCTTGCATCTCGCGTGATTGCAAGATACAAATTTTCAGGGTGTGCGTCCTATCCCATGCACCTGGCCACTAGGCACGTGTCGTGCACAGATCCATAAGGTCGAGAGTGCAACCTTGCGCTTAGCGACCGCCATTTAGAAGGTCTCATTTGTCTGTGTGTTTGCAAGCCCATAGGCAGGTTGACCACCTCTTGTAATCACTCCGTGTCTGCAAGGGCCATTGTGGCTGTTGGTGGCAGACTCTGGAAGTCTCAATGAGAAGCATAACAACTGTTTTCACCCAACCTAAAGGGCTGTTGGACCATTCACAGAAGGAACGCACTGTCAGATTTGATGTAAAATGAATGATGATGTCAAAAGTCAAGGAAAACATGCGCTGTTTTGGCAACGACCTTTGGCCTAACGGCCTCTGTAAATGGAAGGCGTTGCTTATGAAATAGCGCTCCCTACCCTAGGGACTGGATCTGTGTACGTTGACACCTTGAGGTGTTGGCGCTTGAATAAGAACAGTCAATTGTCAAGACATGCCTTTGTACACGCATGAATAAACCTTTGCTGCATTGTGTCACACAATAATCTTGCAACATAAGTATGTGTTGTCTAGCTTCATGGTCTGATGATTGAACATGCCTTTGTGAGTGCCACGATTAGTAAGCACTGCTTGCCCTTCACAGTAAGTTTAAACAACAATGAAAAATTCAATCGATTTCCATGCCATGCCTCCCTCGCAGTTGACGAGGGGGACGTACCCAAGGGATTTCGGCCTCATGCCCAGGGGTAACCTGGGGGACAGGCGGCAAGTGCCGCTCAAGCGAGTCCCAAAAACAAGCATCAAGTTCACCCTTTGGTACCTTACCGTCAAGCTGTGTTCACTGTACTGTGTGAATGGTCCGATTCTGTGACCAGAACTTTCAATCATCACCTCTGAAGTGGCTGGTGGCTTGGGCTTACCAGGCGGCGTAACGGCAACTGAATTGAAGTCTGTGTTGAGATCTAATGTCCTGTTGTCAGGAGACAAAGCTCAAAGTGTGGTTTGCGATGGTCTCCCAAAGAAGTTCGGGGGACTTGTCAGGTCAGCCTGGTTCAGGTGCGCTTATCTCAGGTGATGGTACTGGTAGCACGATTCATAGGTACTGGTAGCACTAAGCACTATCAGCAAGTACTGACTTGCCAGTGTTCATGCGGATGCGGTAGTATTGCAGAAATGCCCACCATCATCATAGTACTTACTCGATCGCCCAACCCCCACACATCAGCTAATGCTATCAAAGAAGGACAGCAGATCCGGTTGCTGCTGCAGGTGAATGCGCACCTGAGTCAGGGCCGCAGAAGCATCTAATTGGCGCAACAACATCGGCGCCACCATGGCTGCCACGGCAGCCACTGTGGGGCGGGCAGCCGGGTTGAGCGTGAGGAGTTGCTTCACAACGTCCTTCAGGGTGTTACTATACGGAACACCTGGGGGGGGGGGGGTCCTGGATGGGCGCATAGCGGCCCTCCACAATTTGGGACGCCAGCGTGAAGGGATTTCGTCCGTCAAAGGGGGCCCGCGCAGCCATCATGTGGTAAACAATACAGCCGAGAGCCCACACGTCCGCCATTTCGTTGTATGGTTGGTTGGTGACGATCTCAGGGCACGTGTACGTCATGGTGCCAACCTGCAGGCAAGACATGGAGTGATTCTTGATTCATTGACTTCCTTGTGCAGGATTTCGCTGGCGGAATCCGCGGTGCATGGCCCCAGCTCTTGAAGTCTCGATACCTTCAAGAGGTTGATGAAAAGGTAACATTTGGGCAGCGGCAGGGCGTTGTTGCAGTTTAGGAACGCTGCCACATTCCATGCTCATGGACTTTGGCAGCTCCGATTTCCACAACAGCCAAACATACTGTGGAGCTGCCGGAAGGCCGAGTCAGGTTGTGGACGATGATGTCTCTGGACAACAAGGAGGGATGCAGCGCGGAGAAGACATTGCGCACATGCATCGCTGGATGCATCTGCCACCCTGACCCGGCCAAGATGAGCCAGCTGCCATAGGCCGATTCTGAGTCGGTGGACAAATAGTAATAAAAATGCACAGAATTGTTCCCAAGCTCTGCGAAATATCAAGCTTTTCGTACTCTTGCATCATACTTGAGCCTCATGTAGCATATATGTATGCGTGGCACATCAGCACGGCAACACACGTTTGAAATGGCAGGAGAGAGCGGTCAAACTGTACAGTCGCTGGCCGATAGGTGATGCTACATTAGCGGAAGGATGTCTTTCCATCCAGTACGCTCACTTGCATGGACCTGGCGTGATTCCCGATTATTTTTTCTTTTCGTTTTCTGCATGTTCTTGTCCTGCTGATCCTTGCCGGTCATGTCGTCAAATTGCCGAAGCACGAGGGCACTAAGGGGCAGACAATGGAGATGGCAGCCTCGGTGTTCAATGCCGAAGGCGACTTCAGTGCTGCGCCATGTGCGTTCCGACCCCCACTTTTGTCCGAAACATCCGCGATCATCGCAACTGTGGTGAACAGAACTGATGTCTGAACAGCAACGAAGTCCTTTGCCAATTTGACTTGTTCGAACCGAATTCGGCTCAAGCTGGGACCGTGGCAAACCCCTGGGCAAGTCACATGCACCTGGGAGCCGACTAAGCAGAAGCAACACACCATGGACTTCATAATGGAGTCTTCTTTCTGCAATTTGGCCAGCCCGAAATCAGCGACTTTGACTACGGGAGCGCCGTTGGGGGCTCGGCCAAGTACAATGTTGGAGGGTGTCAGGTCGCGGTGGACGATGCCCTTCTCCGCATGGATGTAGTGCAGTGCCTGCAGGAGCTGAGTGAGTACCTGCGTCCCCAGTCAGTGTTGGTGATGATCTGATCTATCTGTATCGTTTTGCAACACGACCGCAGCCACATAAATATTTTGAGTCCCTTGCAAGAATGGTAGTCAACAGCGGATATTTTCCCCTGACAAAACGCCTCTCAAGCCCCATATCCGCCCTGGACTATCAGTTGTCTCTGGTGAAAATGGGCTGGCGGGGGATGTGTCCACCCCGAACCGCCCATGAATGCATGCCCGCACTGCTATGTCTGCATCAACCGGCCATCAAACACACAAACAAGCTGTAGGAGCCGTAGGAGCTGTAAAGCCGTACGGAAGTAGTCACAAACAAACAGCCCCTAACGATAATCTCCTGTTCTTAAAGGCAAGAGCTCCGCCACCATGCACACATTGGGCATGTAAGGCTGCCAAACAGCATACCTCTGGGCCAGCTGCAACACATTTGGCGGCTGCAACACAAAGATTGCAAAATCAACGCCAACTATGTAAACACTACTTTGTACACTTTGTACCTGGTATATCAGATCCGTGCATGGGGAATGACAAACCTCGAATTGTACAAACAGCAAGTGTCGAGACATTGTTGCTACCATGTTCTTACATGGGATCAATCTGACCCATGGAAAGCACAGCAGTCCTGGGAAAGGCACTAGAGTCTTTCGAGAGACTGGAGAGGTAGACCTCAACAGCAAGTACGAGAGCAGACTTGAACAGCCTTACCTGCCAGATCTCGCTTTCGGGCATCGTAGCGGACGGCTTTTGGCGCTTCTTTTCCGCGAGTGTGTTGAGATGGTCGGCAAGTGACTCGCCCTCAACGAGCTCCATGACAATATAGAGGTGCTCATCTTGCTCAAAGCTCTCGTAGTAGCGCACAACGTTGGGGTGGTCTAAACTTGACAGGATGGAGACCTCGCTGGCGACACGGCCCACTCCATCCTTGCGCTCCTCGTCCGTGGCACCAAATAGATGCACCTCCTTGATAGGGAGCTCCTTTAGAGCGACCAGCCGGTCGTTGCCCTGCAGGGGTCGATTTACGTTGTTTGGTGTTTCTGTTGCGCGCTGGTGTCTCAGTCGATGCCTGATGAGGCAAGGAGCCCTGTCCCATTGGAACGGCGCTGGTCGTGAGGCTTGGATGAGGCAAGAAACTCCGTTCCACACGAGCGCCCGTCACCAGAGTTAGCGCTTTACCAGACCGTGTAATTTGCGCGTCTAGATGCCCGAAAATGCATGAAACTTAGGGAGAGAAATGGAGGTCGGAGCCCAATCTGGCGAAACACGGAGCAGGGTTGACCAGGCACCCTATTGCACAACCTGCATTGGAGCAGCGGCGCTGGAGGAGAGCTTTAAGTTGGCGTTCAGTGCTGAGATACCGCCCTCTGAATGAAGGGGGTGAGTAGCTGGATGAAGACAATCACGAGCAGAAAGCGCCGCCCAACAGTGGTGGGCAATAAAGGGCATCAGAACGCGATGAAGAGTGTGGATGCAGTCATCCAGACACCACATACTGCCAGAGAGGCGTCACAACCATGCACAGGCAGAAACCCACCTGCCGAGCCTTGTACACCCTACCGAACGCGCCCTTCCCCAGCAGCTCTAGCAGGGAGTAGTTCTTCACACGGCGCTCGTCCACGCCCTTGCTACGGTTGATGTCCTCGAGGGCGCTCGCAATCGCAGCGCGCTGTTTATCAGAGAGCGCAGCGATGCGGTCCCACACAGGTTCGTATTTCTTGGCATCTCCCTCGTAGTGTCCGACGTCGATGAAGAGCACGTAGAGATCCGGAGGGAAGAGGCGCTTGAAGATGGAGCGGTTGCGTTCGACGGAGTAGAGGAAGCGCAAGGATCGTAGGATGTAGGTGCGAAATGTGAGCTCGCTTGCAGGGTCGGCAGTGACGCATCGGCGAAGGAGGAGTCGGCCTAGGAGGTAGACGCCATTTGCAGACCTGACCTGGTACGCTGCCTGGACAGCACGCGGCAAGTTGTCAGATTGGCTTCATTGCGAGTCTTGCTTCAGGACTCTTGATGCCTAGGCATGCATGGATTTCGGGACATCCGAGGTGGTCGAAAGCCATTCTGGCGGATCGATGAGTGTGCGTAACTGTGTTTAGGCTGCAAACCACAAACTGCTCAGGATCCATGCAGTGTCAAAAGAAGCTCACTGCACCCTCACAGTCAAGCTCGGGGTGCTGCAGATCTGTAGTATATAGATTAACTTCTCTTTTCGGAAGCTTCACCCCCCACGATCGACGCTTGCCCTCAACGAGCAGACATCGACGCATTGAGACAGTCCAGTGATGTATCCCAATGTTGGTTCAACAGCAAGTACCCAAACGCCGTAGCTCATTTTTGACAAAAAGGAAGCAGTATCCATGACACGTGCCATGTTTCACTGGACAGCCCCCATTCTAGGATTTTTCAGAGAGGCAGACCTCAGGGTCTTCTGCGATGACCTTGATCATGGAGCAGAGGAGCTGCAGAGGGGTCAAGTGCACGGCGGAGAGTGGTGCCGGCTGGGCAGGGGGGATGCTGCCCAGAAGCGCCACCAGAAGGGGGATGCCGCCGAGGGACGCGATCTCCTGCACGATGGTCCGACTTTGAGTGACCGCGCAACCGAAATGAGGGCGAAAGTGCAATCTTGTCATACGCGCGCCCAGTATTACTTCACATAGATGATGGCAGGAACTAGTCAACAAGCAACAAGACAGCACATTCGAAATGAAACAGTTCATTGAACGTCAGCGGTCAGAACAAGCAAGCCTGTCATAAACGCGCGCCCCATCATTACATCATGGCTCATTGCCACCTGGACATTGGCAACTGATTGGCAAGTGCAACTCGGGCAGTTGAATAGCCCACCTTATGCTTCCTAGTGGCGACTCCTAATGGCTCCCCATGGAAACAGTCAGACGAGGACAGAGAAGGATGTGCATCGCATCAACACATATTGCTACCGCGACCTCACACCATGTGACAGCAGATCCCTGGTGGCCGCACCTGTCAATATATCATTCGAACAGCAGGTGGACGGTGAACAGCAGGTTACTATTGCTTGCACCTGCCTATCCGCACACAAGCTCAACAGCAGTTTGCAGCGCGCTCACCTGTGTTGCCTCTTTATCCTCCACGAGCTTGCGCAGCAAGTTGACCAACAGCACGAGAACGTCGACAGGCACCTGGCCCAGTAGACTGAGGATTGGGGCGATGACACCAGAGGCGATGAGTGTGCCGCGAACGCCCGCGTTGCGTGCTCCACAGACGAGCAGATGAAGCACCAGCACCTTGTGCTCCGTGGTATACTGCGAGAGGACCTGGAGGAGGGAGTCGACGGTGCCGAGAGTGAAGACGTCGGGAAGGAAGACATCCTGTGCGACAAAATCTGCGTGCAGGGGAGCGCAATTTGTGGGGCTGGCCCTACCCTTTTTGAATTCGTATACATGACAATGTCAACGAACGGGCCAGTTTTTTAGGAGCGTGACATCTTCTTTGGGTATTTTTCCTATGTAAGTACCTGAAAAATCAACATGTTTTCTTCATGTAAACTTGGCGGCGAGTTCCAAAGCATGTCAGTGACCGCCTGTTTGTCGGTATTGCTACGGTATGGGACCTAAGTCTCAGCCAAAGTCTCAGCCAAAGATTCTAAGTATGGTTCGCGTTATAATTGACGGGCCGTTTTTGGTCGGCTGTGGCTGATCTCGTTACTTGCAGGGCACAAGACGATGAGAAAGGACATGTCAGGTCAGGATATGGTCAGTCAGGCTGGTCCGGGTACGCTTGCCTCAAGTGATGGGAATGGTAGCACTGATTTTCAAGTAATTCTTGGAGTTGCCAATGTCCATGTGGATGCGATAGTGTTGTTACGATACATCATCATCACTCAAGTCTAGACCCCTACGGGTTTGTATGATAGAGTAAATGCTCAGTGGGTGGAAGAGAGGGCGAATATGGATGGGACACGCTTTGCAGATCGCCTGCACCTTCGATGGCATATACTCTGTGGTATATGGTGTATGTAGATCTAGTCACAACCTGGGTATGACAGTCAACTGACATATGTACAGATAGATACATGATGATGATGTATCTTTTTACAACACTACCGCATCCACATGGACATTGGCAACTCCAAGAACTACTTGGGAATCAGTGCTACCATTCCTTTCATTTAAGGCAAGCGTACCTGGACCATGAGTCACATGAGTCAACATTCCAACTTGTCGCACATACGCAGCAAGGGGCGCACTTTCGAGGCACGACAGCACTTGCTGCAGTAGGGAGCGGTCCATAGTATTGACCAAACATAGCACCGCCTGTAGAATGTGGCTCTTCCGCAGCTGCTCCGCAAACTGCACCTCGCCCGCAAAGCGGCGGGCAATCGTCGTGACCTCCACGAGGGCCTCCATGGAATAGGACCCCTCTCGAGCACAGATGTGATGCCCCGCTATCTCACTCCCAAAACCCGCAATGGTAGCGAGACCGTCGGAGTTGAGGAGCTGCTGCTGGAAGTATGGGTCCCGGGAAAACACTCGCACGCAGATGAGTGCCACGTAGCGGTGCTCGCCGGTCAGCGCGGCCATCCAGTCATCGGTGACAAGGCGCCGAATGAGGATGCCGTCAAAGATGGGCGCGTAGAGGCTGCTGCGGAGTGCGAGGCTGTGCGAGAAGTGGTACATTCTCTGGTGCGCAACAGCGAACGCCTCGAGCATCTGAACCTCCTGCACCGTGCGCACTGGACATGAGGAAGGCTCTCCTGAATGTAAATAAAGAAATCGGGAAGCACTTGAGGAAGAACCGTGGGTGCATCTCCTGAAAAGAGTGCTCCATAAAGATGTGCTGCGCACCTGTACACCTGTTTCCCCCCCCCGGTTGTGCATTCATGTTTGATACATGCTTGCAGATCTGGTGCGTATTACATTATGTTATAGACAATCCCTTATGCTGTACAGCTTTACCAAGAGCAGCTACGCAACTATGATCCAAATTGCCACAGCACGGACGCACTCATGAGAGGGTCCTCTCGTGAGTACCGTACGTGCACAGATGGGCTGTACGCACAGGGGATTGTCGCGGTCGCGCACATAGACGACACCAAGTAAAGCGGTTGGCAGCACCGAACAACTCTTTACGAGCATCCTTGCACGGCTTTGCTGCAGCAGGCCACATTTCGGGAGCAGCGCACTTTGCGTTGACGCCATGTGTATTGTCTAACCACACAGCACGCCCATATTTAATGCTTCCGATGGTATTTGGGACGCAGGGGTTTGAGCGAAAGCTGCTTGTTGCAGTGCTTACAAGTCGCCGAGTACTTGCCTCCATCACCCATGCTGTGGATGGCGTACTCTTCCTGGGCTGGGTCTTTGCTGGTATGCAAATGGAAAAAGCTGAACGACCTGCTTGGCCGCAGTTGATAGTGCAGTGACAGGGTCGTTTCTAGCGCGTTTTACTGCCGCTGACAGAAGGATTGGTCGGAATACCCGCTCGTCGGGGATCTATGTTGGCTTGCAAGGCATTTTATTTCCCTCTGTTTTGTCTGGGAACCACGTTCCCTGACCTCGCCATGTCTTTGAACTGTCTTTGACCTTGAATTCCAGCACACTCGCTTCCGGCGCGAACGGCCCCCCCGTACCACGTTCCCGTACGTACCCTTGAACGAATTCCGTCCGTTCCTTTCCGTCGCAAGACGTACACTCACAAGCATGTTTTGGTGAGTTGGGCAATGAAAACTTGAATTCAATGCTTGCAGCTCCTTTTGGGGTTGTTGCTGGTGAAGCACACGCTGCGTGCAGGCTCAGCAAGCTGGTGCATGACAAGACAGCATAGAACCGCTTGGTGGACGCTTCATACCACTCCTTCACGCTTGATCTCTTGGGATGGGAGAATCTACCCCTGACGGCACTTCCATGCCATTTCTAACATAATAGTTACGAGCAGTAGCGGCAATTCCACGAGTCGCCCATTGGTTACCCCCCGATGCACAATGCTTTTGTCACAGACTCACATCCAAACACACACGCAGTCATGATAGCAGTGCTAATGGGCGGCTTGACACGTCAATGAGTTTCATCTGACCCCTTGCATGTCTCTGTACGTCTGCATCCAATCACGCGATAACTGGCCGAGCAGCTTATGATCTTCCTGCTTTATATTTCCCAAGAGATCGGGAACTATTATTTGAGTATGATGATGCATGTGATATGTTGCAGCTGATGCACAGAAATAAGTGTGGTTTGGCGAAGTAACGGCACACTTGCAATATGGGAAACGCTCTAGCGCGCACCACGCACCTGCTGTAGAGCAGAAGGCGCGAGAGTTGCCGCTCGTTTGCCTAGCGAGACCAGCAAGGGCTCCCATTTACTTTCGGTCATTGTCTCCAGCAGAGTTTCACATCTGTAGTGATGCCGTTGTCCATGAGCAAGCCTGGTGGAACACCATGCACCGCACCCTATCGCCCTCAATACCTGAAGCACCCGAGCCCGCCAGGTGCAGCGTGTGCATCCTCAAACGCATCTTGTAGACATATTCAACTGATTGTATGCCAACACATGCCATCCTCACCATTATTTAGGCAGCCCACGCCACACACATTGAAGGGGCCCGATTTCATTTCCTTGATCCCCAATGTTTGCCAAGATCACTGCGAGAACTCCCCAAGAAAATCGCCATCTTACTGATCAGAATGCAAAACAAACACGTTCCATCGAAAGTGCGGTCGTTGGTCGCTTTTGCAAAGACGCACATTGATGGAAGCGACCGCACCGCACCTAAGAACCACGTCACCTTCATCGAATGGTCTGTGCTTACATATGATACTTCATGACAAACGACTTTGTTTCGGTCTGGTGTTTTGAGAGGATCGCTGCGGGCTGATTTGCGAGAGCCCGAGAGCAGGGATGACCTCGCCTATTTTGTTCGGGATATCTCGAAAATAAACGATGCGGCAAGGAAATTTTCTTGGACTGATCAGCCTCGGAGGCACGATGGCCAGCACAGGCATTGCCAATGCCTGCGCCCGTATCAACAATGCTGTCCGCAGATGTGGGTCTTCATCTGCGGACACAATTTCAGGTTGCATACGATTGTTTGGTGCATGCGTCAATGGTATCGTGCGTGGCGTCGTGAATGGGAGCCGGACCTGCAAGAGAAATGACCGTCGGACGCCATATCGGGACATGAGTTGACGCGCGATGAGACATATATCATATATCTTGCAGCGCAACTATCGAGTTTTCCTGCTGTTTGGGCAATCATGGATGTGAATACTCTCTGCGAACGTGACATCGCACCTCGCGTCAATGTTGTTTTGCAAACAGCCAGCCAAAGTGTTGCTTACAGGATCATCCAGTATATGCTGAAATCCCCGAACGATGATGTCGTGCCTGAGTGTGTTCGAGGCGAAGAGGTGCGGCCGTCTGCACCTGTGCGTTGTCCGGGCCCCGAGCCAATTGACATCGTGCCCTTTCTCTGTCGTTCGAGGAATCGGAAGACCCACGAATCAGTAAAGGAAATGAATTACGGAATCGGTACAGCTTTCGCGTACAAGGAGGCTGAACCCTGGGCACACCACGTACTGCGAACACGGGCAGCCTAACGGCGGCATGCCTAGCTGTACATGTATTTGTTTCTTTTATGTCTATGCAAATTCACCAGCTTCATGTGAGTAGACTCTTCTTTGTAGACGGCATCTTGTGCACTGGCCGCGCTGTCCGTCAGGGTTCTGCTGGCACAGCAAGGTTTAACTTTGAATGACGCACACGTGGACATCACAGGTTACGGAAATTGGACCGAGGACAGATCACACCGGGCCGTCAACATTGGTCATATTCGGCGTGAACATGTCAGCTGGTGAATACATGGAATGGTTTCTCAAGTCGACCTGGCTGAAGCGCGTGGTCGTGCGCGTCTACGTTCTGGACACCAGGCAGTCCCAGCCAGGGTACAAAGTGAACTCGGAACAAGATCTTATAAGCAGACTTATTTCCTTTGGAGCCCCGAAGTGCACCCTCCGCGTCCAATGTCACCCTCGAAAACAGGAGCTCGGCATCTGTGTACGTGCCCACGCGTACTTGTACACGTATTGCGATTCCGTCTGCGCGCCATTTGCCATGCGTCTCGGGCGCGTTCTTCTCAACGAGATGCGGAACACGACGCGAGAATCGCACGCTGTGCAGTCGTCCTGTGTTCAGTGTTTGTAAACGTCAACCACGCGTTCAAAATACAGAGCGCGCAAACTACAAATGACATCTCAGGCCTCCTACAGGAAAAGCTGCATCAGGCGGGTTTCAAGTTTGATCCGCGGGAGGGCCGCTTCCAGGCGCTACTGAACATCGTGTGCGTGGACGGCATATACTGGTGGGGCTATCTGCCGGCTCGTTACATGTACCGGGTATCTCACACCGTAGAAAAGACACACAAAGACCTCAGCAGCTCCGCTGTCAACAAGCTAGATGAGGCGCTGCTCATGTGCGGCTATAAGCAACAGCACTTGCAGGTCCGTTCTGGCAATGCTCGTCACGATGAGGGAAAGCATGACATGATAACCGATTGATTTGCTATTCATTTATGGTGAAATCTCTGCACAGAATGTTCTGGTTACCACCCAACCACCGAAGACGTTGGAGATATCACGTCATTCGCACTCATGCCGACGCATCATGTGGTCAATACAGCTCTTTGTAAGCAGACAGTAAGTCAACTTGACTATGCTCGAGTCTTCAGTCGGGCAGCTGTCAAAAGCGATGCCGCATCAGGTGCCCTGGCTGGGCGCGAGGCTTCTGACATGACAAGCCTTTGCATGGACACATGCCAGGAAACGAAAGATGAGCACGTAAGAAAACCCACCAGCTGTAGCTGGCGCTTTGTTTGGTAATACGTTTCTGCTGTTTGCAACTTGTTACCTATCAGTCGCTAGGAATCTGACTGCCCAGCGACTGACTAGAAAGTCAGTCTCCTATCTGACTCCGATTCAAAAGTGATGTCTCAGTCTATTAATCCCTCACACCGGGGTCGCTGTTCCACCAGAGCCTGATGCACAGATGGTATCCATCGGTCTACGCATCACGATTCCCGTCAATTTCACTTATTGTACATCGGTCTGTGCATCACGATTCTCGCCAATTTAAAAATTTCACTTAAGTAGTACCAGATTTGACCCATCTCCAAAGGGTGGGCTTGCAGGCGAGTGTCGACATCGGAGCGTCACCAGGTGCCTGGACAGAGTTCCTTGCGAGGACTTCCGATCTTGTCATTGCCATCGACCCCGCGAACCTCAGCGCCAAATGCCTCGCGTTGCCAAACGTCATTCATGTGCAGCAGCAGTCCGAACGCTGCGTGCCCGACGTCCTAGCCATGCTCAAACACGCCCCCGCCCCCGACGTCCCTGCGTCTGAGCGAGCGCTTTCCTTCTGCGTGGCTGCGTCGGCGGAGCGGCGAGGCCTCCCGCGGTGCCTATCTCTCGACATCATCGTATGCGACATGAATCAGCCGCCCCGCATTGCGGCCGCCGCGATCAAGCCACTCCTGGCCGCGCTTTCCCCTGGGGGTTGGGTCGTGATGACCTGCAAGCTCTATGGCATCGGCAGAGACAGGTGCGGTGATGGAAATGAAAGTACACCTCACAGGTACACATGTGACTGCGTTTCGTG
>NW_028323957.1:0-18930 GCF_984573655.1 Nuphar pumila | reverse complement strand
GAAGCGTACATGTGCGAAAGTACTATGTGCTTTACACCACCCAAAGCCTCGATTCGTTTGGCCAGAACTGGGTTGAAGCGGGGGCAATCCATCATGATATTCCCTTCGTCCCGCACAACTAAGTAGCTGGTCGCTGAGAAGGACTTCTCAGAGTGAAAGCCGCAGTGGTACACGCCCGGACATCCGTCAACAGGTATGGGCATGCCGGCCTGGGCTTGCTTCAACTCCTCGCTGTCCCGTTCACGCATATGGATTGATGCTCTGCAATCAGAGTGTCTGTCAAAGTCACCGAACTATAACCCTCGACACCACGTGCTCGTAACCTGCCCTGTTGAACATCACGCAGGCCACATAGCATGCAGTAGTGAGCGCGGTGCCACGACAGGAACGTTCCAGGAACGTACTGATGCAACATAGCTGCTCATCCACCAAATGTGCAAGAAGAGTACAAACACTGCATTGGCGCCCCGTATAACACGCGCATGAAGCATGAGGAAAGCATTACGCACGTTGGGCATGACAGCAGTGCTTGCATGGCCGAAATACGAGACTCCTTGTCTCGCGGTTGGCAAACCACTGAAGACGCCCCATCCACTTGTGCGAACACAGACGGAACCATCCATCGGCACACGTCGCAATCGATGCAAGTGTCGTCTACATAAAACTGACCCGAGACGTTTCCAACTCTCGGAGGTGCGCTCGCCCTTGTCCGCACGTTGCGCACGTTGGAAACCCGTTTCGATACTGTTCCGGCAGCAAACATTGTGCTTGATGTAGCCAGCATAACGCGAATAACCTATAGGTGACCAAATGGCCCTCTTCATTGTCTGATGGGTAAGTAGGCTGCCTGCGCATCGTGCAGGAGCATGTTAAGCAATGGCATAAGACAATAAAACATGTGGTAATGCACTCTGAATCACGTCAACCCTGAGTCGCCTGCCACGCATCATGCGTCGCATGCTAACATTAGCGCATCAGGATTGACAGGAGAACGACTGTTGAGGTGATACGCGCACGTGTGTGAACTATTTCATGAATGTGTCATCACAAAATAGGCAAGGCAAAGCTTCGAGTGAACAGCAGGGTGCATAATTGATGTTGCGCAGCACAGAGAAAATTTCGATCAAATGACGAGTTGTGCTAACAGTTATTGCGCATGTCCTGGCGTGCGCCGGGGTGGAAGTAGGGGTTGAGAGTTTTGGGGTGGAGGGTCCTAGGACAATGGTTCCAAGGCGGAGAACACGAACGCTTGTCAGGTCCCGTACAAGAAATACACAGAGGAGCAGGCCAGCCCCTGCAATCAGGGTTCAGGGCGAATGGTGGCCGACTAATTTGTGATTTTGATGTCCACAACCACGTGAGATATCTAGGTATCAGCATGCCCTTGAAGTTCAGAAAACGGTGACCCTGTACACACCTGGAGGGGTTGCTTGCTATTTGCAGCACAATCCAGTGCGGGAAAGCATGTCATGCATGCGGTGCAGTGCCTTCAAATCGATGAGCATGCATGCCGGGTCCTCATCGCAATGTTGGTGAGGGCGTTTGTTGCCCCAGCAGATGACTTGGTGAACAAGACTGCCAGGCTTTTCAGCAACAATACGGCTGCTACAACACAGAGATCGTCGCCTCGATCTTCTGCACAAGGCATAGTGGGTAAGAGAATGCTTTGGCGAAGTACGACCCGCACCCCTCGTGATATTGATGCACACAATGTGCCAGTTGAGGATGTGCGTGCACCTAGCGCTGCATGGCTTGATACCCGATGGGTTTATTATTCATTAAAGAAAAATGTATGACCTGTTACATGAGTTCCGGGGTACTGAGCGATCTAGCACATGAGCAATGGGCATTCGGACTGACCTTGTATGATGCACGCTGTCAACAGCGACGTTGACAACGCCGCCCCTTTCGGTTGGCATATAAAACTTTGTGACATGCGGTAGGTCAGGGGGTACATGACCCTCTCTCTACCCATGGCTGGAAGGTCGACCAGGGGTCCATGGTTTTCAGGGGGGTGTGGGGTCGAAAATTGGCCCAAATCGACCCCCCCCCCGCTTTGGGACCCCTCTGACCTAGAATGCACTATCTCGAGATAGGGAATCACAGCCCGCATCCAGTCACTATTGCAGCAAATGCTTTGAACTTGCATGTGTTTCGTTGTCTACGTCACTCTTCGGTTGTTGTTGGGCCATTCAGCTGATGTGGGCATGTCGGGAGCTCAAATTGATGTCTCAATGATGTCCACTTGGAGGGGGTAGGGGGTCGAGGGTCCCTGATGGGGGTGCCCGACCCGAGCACCCTCCCATCCGAGCGACTTGAGGGTCAGGGGGCAAGGTTCCTCTGTGAAGCACCTTCATGGCACCCCCTGGCCTACCGCATGTCACAAAGTGTTACATATTTTCAACCCTTTTGCCTAACATGCATGGATGCATGATGTACCTTGCGATTTGCTACAAAGGATGTTCGCTGCATGAATGCTTGTGCATGCTGGGAAACTTCCTACAAGGCTGTATGTCATGCATGCTCTTGCCCTGGAAAAGTCCTTGGCGATCAATTGGAGGGGCAGGACTCAAACGTGCTGCATGCGCATGCGACAGCGACTGTCAAGCTGCAATATGACCGCTCAGATGAGGTGCTTCGGATTGCCATAATGCTGTGGAGAAACATTTGAGAGGCTTAACACGCCAATGATTGCCAGGCTGAACATGCTCAGCCATTTCCATACTCTGTATCAGCCTGAATACGCCATGGTAGGTGAGGGAGGCTCGGAGTGTGAGTTAGCGCCAGCGAGATGTGCTTGGATTTCACAGGGGCAGCGTCAGCACGAAAGGGAAGGGATGCAGCCAAGATGACTTATTTAATTTTGACCGTTTTTTTATCAGACAGCATGGTGGCCGCGAACGACAGCGGGAACGTAGTTGCAAGACGCTATTGCATGGCAGTTCTATCCTGAGATTGTATCTCAGACACATACGCCGATTTGAGTATTGGAACCGTGGAACCTATCGAGGCTGGCACAGATAAAAATGCTCGGAAAAGCTGCTTGCGCAGCTGCTCGTGATGGGACAACTTGGATAGTGATACTTGTATTCCTTAGTGCGCATTCGTGTGCTTCTTTCTTAACTTTGGTTGTGTCGATTCCAGCAGGTCTGATCGCATCGCGTGCCTGCAAATTACTGCGATGCTTCGCGCTTTGCCCTTTTGTTGTGATAAGTGTTTTGAGTTTTATGTTTATCCTATAACAGTGCCGGGAGAATGGGCGTGTTGGAATCAGGAGTACGGAACTTGGAGGTTGCGAACCCTGACCCCAAGGCGGAGGCTTTTTGACATCGCTAGTCCTCGATTGAGCTGCAATGTAGCGCATGAAGTCTTGTTACGTCTACATCAAAGGGAACTGTGCAGATGTCATTTTATTTGACTACACTGCATGCAGTGTTGTTGTGATGCATATGTTGTTCTGTCATTCTATAGCTCCACCTAGTGGACAAAGTACGAAAGGCAAGACGTTATGAGAACAATCCACATGCTTGATTTTTCATGTCATACAGGCGCCGCTAGGCACCAAACGTGCGCCTGGTTGTGTGCGTTGTGCGATGTGAGGACAACCCGTCTGTGGAAATTCGTTCAAGTCCCTTCAAACTCCTTCTACGCAAGCCATCATTATAAGAAGTCTGAAGTACGCGCCAAGGGCTTCGAATCAATAAACAGACAATTGATGCTGAAATAGGGCGGTCAGTACTTGATCGAGATGCCGTACATGTTCTTGCATACTTTTGGAATATACAATGAAAATCGTCCATCCGAAGTTGCGAAAGAAGCACATGTACGCGTACCAAGGAATGCAGTTGTCATTTTACAGGTTGTCAAAATGCATGCAGTTGCGCGAGCAGGTTTTGCGAGCATTACTATCTGTGCCAGCCTCGATAGGCTTCACGATTCCAATACTCAAATCGTACGTACGCAGATACGTATGCTTCCCAAAAGCCACGCACCATGCGTCTCATGTACGTCTAGACTCGCTACCTGACGCAACAGAGGAGTGGGAAAACAGAACGACAAGCTTCCTCTCGATGCCGTTTTGGTGGTGCAGAACTTCAGGGAGAATGTCCAGGCAATAGGGATTGCCATGACATGCTGCAGCGCATGTTACGATGGGTCGAAAAGTGGTTGGGTTCAGTTTGGCAGTGTTTGCCGTGCTTCTGCCTGCAAATGTGCTGTTTGTCATGTTGCGTCGTCCTGATGTCACGGAGACCGCAAAGGCGATTCGTCAACACAGTTGGAAACATGGATGTGAAGACGTTACCGATAATTGTCCGGCCTGGTACGTTTGACATTGCAACATATATATGTTATTGATACTTGACAACATGCGCACGTATGGGCCTCGGGCGGTTTGCAGACTTTGATGTCCAGTAACGGCACGTTGAACCCTGACCGCCCCCTATCTCGAAATACGGGTTGTTGCACGCCTAAAAAAGCACGTTCATTTTTCAAGAAACGCGATAGAATAGTAACTGTATGTGAAGCTACGAGACTCGCGCTCGCTCCAGCATTGCCAGTGTCGACAGCACACATAGGAACGTAGCGCGCTTGCTATCTTCTATAGCAAGTACTTTCGACTTCTACCTCTAGATGCGCAGGGAGTCATCAAAATAGGGTATATACTCGAACAGTGTGGTGCTGAAGCGGGAGCTACGCAACGCTTTGAGCGCAGCGCCGCACGCGCGCAGCGTTTCAAGCCGCGAAGGCAACGTCCGTGGTGCACCTGCTCGCATCTATCACAATCCAGGGGAAATCAAACGCGTGTGACGCAGGACCAGTAGCGGCATGTGCCGCTGGGACCGGACGACGCAGCGCCTCTGTAGGAACAGCTGCGACAGATGCGATGCCATGCAAGAGTCGATACACTCAGTGTCCGCTTCGCTTAGCCTTCCGGCATTTGCTGCCATCTCCAGAAAAATGGGGACGAAAGTGGCAGCCGCTCTCGCCAGCCCGTCCCTCACAAAGACGTTGCATTTGGTGCGATACATCAACACGGGCTCGTATCTCGAGATGGTACATACCAAGTTGCGTGACACAGAAGAGCGTCGGCTAGAACGCTCGAAGAACACGTGATGATGCACGCTACCCCGACATACGCACGGTTTTTGGCATAACAGAACTGTGAAGAGTGTCTTGCATGATTGGCAAAGTGAATGTAGATCCCATCGTCAGGGGCCACGCATTGTGCACCCAGGGTTGCGACCACTGTACTCCCAAAAAGTTCGGGGCAGACCTTTGTCACCTGATGAATCCCTTACACTCCTGTGCATTGCTGCGATGCCCCTGTTTGGTCGGCATGCTGGTGCACGGGACCGAAAAGCGTCCGGCCACCGACCGGCCGTCGATCCGTCTGACAAGTCCCTTAAGATATGTATGGTCTCGTGTCTCTCAAGATGCCAATCAAGCCATCCCGAGTGCAGGTGGGCAAACTCAACAACGCGAGGCTCCTGGCCGCCAAAATCGATCCTCGGACGTGCCAGCACTCGGACGTGCACACGCGTGGGCAAGCGCTTGTGCACGACTTTCTCGGCAAGCTGTCGGTGGCCGCCTCCATGCAGGATGCATGCCGCTTCGACATGCTGCCAGTGTTACCAAGAGCAGAGTGCTCCGACGAGCTGCCTGACTGCACCACGAGCCAGGACAAGTGCCGCAGCGACCACTTTGCTGACATGCTGAAGAGCTGCCGCAAGACCTGTGGCTTCTGCACTGGTGGGTGCCCTTTGTATAGATGCCCTCTCGCCATCGTCTCAAGAAACTGTGGGGGCTAGTCCGGAAATACGCCTTTCCGCATTCGATATGTTCTGCGGGCAGAACGATAACTCTTCTGAGCCAAGCTTCTAACAAAGTCTCTCGTGTTGGGTATAGCAGTAGTTACACTGCAGGTAACATGCGTTGCATTGGAATGGTCTGACACCAGGAATGCTTCCCGATATTGCTTCAGGCAGTTATCTCAGTGCGCCGTCGATGGCGGCGTCCGCTGGAGGAAGGATAGGGTACGTGTATGCTGCATCAGCCTGTGTGGAGGCATCGAGGTGAGATACCAGTAAACAGTGGGTTTCAAGTCCTTTGTACGTAAGACCGATTGCTCATGCTATTTGGGATCCGCAATAGGACTCTTGGTGTCTTTGCGGCAGGCTCGCAAAACGGGCCTGCTTGTCGCAACCCCTGGCGTTCTGCGACGTTGATTGTTATGTGTGCAAGGCTGAAGGTGCTTGTCAGTTTATGCTGTGCCGCTCTGCCTGCCCAGTGTTTCGCCAGAATGGTCCACCTCTTCTGTCCCCAGAATTCATGTATCATCTGAACCCAAAAGTCACTCTGCCTGGCAAAACAGCGTGCCTGCCTACATGTTTGCATTCACAAATGCAACAAGTGTCGCTTGTCGGATCTCGCTGTGCTGCTCTGCCTGTCTATGTAATTTCATGCATGTACGTATCACCGGTGTTGCTTAACGGTTTGTGCTCTGCGTGTCTGTGTGATTTCATGCGGTGCGGTGGTGCAGGGGGTTGCGAAGATAAGGACAAGGAGCAGTGTCCCTCCTGGGCCAAGCGCGGGCAATGCACAAGTAACATGGCGTTCATGCTTGAAACGTGCCCGGGGTCGTGCGGGCTTTGCAGGCAACTGCATGACCCGAACCCCCCCCACTTTGTAGTGCTCTGGAACGGCCTTCTCATGCCTAGCATTGGCTTTGGCACCGCCGGCCTCGGCCCCGCCACATCGGAGGCAGTGGCTTTGGCACTCAAAGCTGGCTACCATCATCTGGACTCCGCTCAGGCATCTGAGTGGTATCGGGAGGACCTCAACGCCAATGTGCGCGCTTGGGTCTTGCCACGCAACACGCCTGCTGCCCTGTTGGTGGCCATGCTACGTGCAAGAAAACACACTTAAGCCACTGTTATCTAGAATGTTGATTTAGAGCATTCCTGGGACGAAAGGCAAATTTTGCCACTGATGTATATGTCCATGTGAATGCGGTAGTGTTGTAAACAGGTACGTCATCGTCATGAAACCTCCTCCCTCACATCTTGTTCGTTCATGGGCAGCCTCTTGTGCTGTCTGCTGTGGATCGCAGCGCTCTTTGAAGGTGCAGCGGCCTATCAGATTATTGGGGCTGCAGAATAGCGTATGTTGGCTGTATCTTGTCGGAAAAGCACTGACAATTAGATCATCAAGCTCAGCATCTCTTTTACCGGACAAACGATCTCGTACACGCATACACATTGTCCCAGGCTACACGTACTAGACTCTGCAAGCGCATTGAAAAAGCCAACCGACGTGCTTGCCCACCGAGCGTCCTTCATCCGCATGCGAGATGGCATGCAGAGGCGGGGCATGCAAAATGCAAGTTGGGACGACGATGATTGGGAATGGGCAGTGGCCACTGGCCACAGTGAAGCAAGCACATGAGCTCGTGAGAGCTCAGGCACACCTGCGCTTTGCCAGGCAGTTTGCTTTCTGGTCTGTCTCCCTCAAAAAGCATGATTATTCGGGGCAGAAATGGTGGTTGAACCCCATTACGGCGAAGCACTGGCGTGCAGTGCATCTGGGAGAGATCAGATGTAGCCGTGAGCGTGCAGGCGTTGATGGACAGCAGCGTAGATCGAGAGCAGGTGTTCATCACCTCCAAGGTGCACCCACGGGACTTTGGCTTCAACGCAACGGTCCGTGCGGTCACGTCCACCCTCAACACGTTTGAAACGCCGTACATCGACCTCATGCTTCTGCACTACCCAGGCTGCTGGGGGTCGATCTGTGGGGACATCAAGCCTGAAGGCACGTGGAAGGACAGCTGGCTCGCCCTCGAGCAGATGGTCGTGGATGGGAAAGTGCTCTCCATCGGTGCGTCTTTCCAGGCATGTGCTTGGTGATATTGAGCTAGACAATGGCAATCAATCCCCATTGTTGGTGTGGTGATGTTGCGCCAGATGATGGCAGTTGAACCACATCTTGGTGTGATGAAGTTGAACCAGACAACGGCAATCAACCCACATTTTTGGTGTGGTGATGTTGAGTCAGATAATGGCAATTGGACCACATCTGGGTGCCTGTGGCTTGCCGGCTGTGAACACAGCGTGAACTTTGTCTGGATGATGATGAACGATTGTGTGCTGTCTTGATTGAACTGCAAACACAATGTTCCAGAGTCACACAAGCAAGCCAGCATGTTCAGGCCATCGACCGCAGCACAAGGTCGTGCAGCTATCAGAATCTTAGCCTGTCTGGTCATGCTGGAGGCACAATCCGAACTCAGTACATGGCCGTGAAGGTGTCAGCAACTTTGGCATCTCTGAACTTGGCCTGCGGTCATGCAGGCGTCAGCAACCGTGGCATATCTGAACTTAGTGTATGGTTGTGCAGGTGTCAGCAATTTTGGCATATCTGAACTGGTCGAGCTCCTCAGTTGGGCCAGATTGCCACCAGCAGTCGTGCAGCGGAATAGCGATGTCTTCAACCAGGACAAGGTCATGCACCGTTTGTGCCTATCTCTAGGCATCCGCTACGAAGCGTACTCATCGCTCGGAACGCAATACTTGCGAAAGGGCTTCACTTCCAGCCCTGTGCTTTCGCACCCTGCCATCAAGGCCATTGCAGACGCACACGGTAGCTCGCCAGCTCAGGTACGCATGCTTCCCTCCACAGAGCTTGTGGTCCTGGATAATGCTTGAATTCGTAGACCTGGACAGGGATGGTGCTCCCGTAAGACGCGAACTGTACAGGAGAACGCAGCTCCTGCCGGCAATGCTCAGGCAAGCATTGTGATGTGATGCCAAACAATGTCAGATGCTCTCCGCTTTTGTGAGTATAAAGGCGTGTTGGAGGGCCTTTGAACCATACTAAAACGCTCAGAAGGTGACAGCATCTGCGCCTGCACAATAATACATGCTAATTTGCGCGCAGAAGTGAAACGCACTGCTTGCCTCTGTGAGTGCGAATGCTATGACGTTTCCGTTAGCAAGAGTCACGACAGACTAAACTGACTTGCTGTTGCCAAAAGCAAGCAGAGCGCGCCAAGTGCTTTCAGCATACAGTAGGACAGTAGCTGTGCAGGCACAGATGGTTGTGTCTGTGCATCTCAATGACATGAGAGGTGTGGGAAGTATTGGGCGGGAGGGGGTGCCTGTCTCAATTCCAGGAAATACAGCAGGCAATGCCGGTCGAGCCATCAATGGAGAGCCAAGCTCGTATCCGCACTTCTCTGGTTGTTGGTGCCCGTGGTCGCTGTTGACTGCAATGCTGACTGTTGTCGCATGACAAATGTCCGAATGGAAACGGACGCTCTGGAGCATCTGAAAGCATCCAACTGCAAGAGGGGCCAAAGTTGTGGTGCGGGCAACAGATCCACAGACCCCCGGTCAGGTGTCCTGAGAGCAACTGAGCGCAGCACGTTGAGTTGCAGGTTGTGTTGAGCTATGCCTTGTCGGTTGGGCAGATCGTGCTGCCTCGTTCGAAGAAGCTACATCACATGGAGGAGGCTTTGCGATCGCCCCAAACGCGGTTGTCCCTCGACGAGTTGCTTCTCCTTTCAAACTTAGATCAACACTTACCAGCTTTGTAAATTGTTCCTGTGCTGCGTTCGCTTGCAATGCACACCGGCACACTGCTTGCCGTCTTGAAGGCTTATCATGTGTTATTCCCGGCATGCTTTTGCAAATCGTTCATCAGTCTTGATTCACGATACATGCGACGCTTGTACTGCTGCACTTCTGTTTTCCGACATTTGGGGGCGTGGCGAAGGCAGCACCTTGCATGCGTTGCATAGCAATCATGACTTAGTGAGCACGAAATTCCATCATCAAAAGCCAGGTGAGATGCTCCTTGAATGACGATGATCAAGCAGACTGACCAGTTGATGAGGAGAATGCAAAGGAAAGGTAGATGGCATCGATGTGCCATGTGCTGTGGACTATTTCAAGGCCTCAGGCATTAGAGTGTTCCACCCACTCGCGGATGGATCCAGCATTATGAATATGAGTGGCTACTGTGCATATGTACACTTCCCCCATGAAGAGGGGACGCTACATACAATAACTTCTGCCTGTTTTTCTTCAATTCGGATGGCAACACATCAAGTGTGTGATGGCCACCACCCCTGGACGATGGAGGCTTGTTGGAACGCTCCTGGCTTGTGACCATAAGACCCCGAAACGGCAAATTGTGTGCCGCTGCAAATTACAGCTTGTTAGAATCGGAAGGCAGTAAACAAGGGAATGATGCCCACGACTCACCGAATTGGCCATTCATGATTATCACCTTGGAGACGATCTCCTAAAATCTGGTGCCACCATCGTTAGGTGCGCAAGGGGTGCATTGTCCGTGGAGACAATGCACCGCTCCGCATTCTGCCTGGCACGCAAGCAGCCGTGATTGCGGCCCGGACAGATTCCCAAGGAGGCATCTCACTCGTCCTACCTGGTGAACTTACTGTTGCCGCTGTGTCCGAGGTGCATCCCCATGAGCTGACCGTCATGCGAGCCGAGCGCACTGAAGGCAGTGCAGTGGCCCAGTGGGACTGGGCCGAAGCGAACATGATGTGAAAAGGTCGCTGCCACACGAGACACAATTGGGCAGATGGGAAAGCTGGCGATGCAGTTGACATAGACATCTTCGCATTAGCAGCTTTCGTCTGAGAGCTCGTTGCAAGGACGGACTCGACTCATCGAAAAAGCGATGTGCAAGTGCGGCATCAGGCTGTGTAGGGCAAAACGTTGTGTTGCAATCTAACTCTCTGTTGGTCTTCGCACGTGTAAAAGGTGTTTGAAGCAGGACATAACCACCCTTTTCTCTGACATTCCAAGGGCGTTGCTTTGCAAGTGCGAGACCAGTGTACCTGACAGACTCATGCGCTTGGGGATCCTCCGGGGGTCCCCGAAGCGCCTGAGTTTAAACTAATTAGGCATTTGACAAAGATCCAGAACCGCTCAGCTACTGTACGCAATGCATGAGCACGTGCTTTGTCAAGGTAGCGGCGACGGGCATTGCTCGTGACCATGAGCATGGATCAGCATTGGCATATTGCACCGAAGATGGCGGTTGCTTTCAGATGGACATGCAGCATGCGTGAGGCTGTCGCTTCAGTCATAATCCCAAGCTGTGATAGTATCTTTCACATCTTCACATTGCGTGTCATTCTGGACTCTGACAGCAATTTGACTGTACATATCTCTGTAGATACCACACCTCACGCAAACTGTAACCACCACAAGATGGCGAATGGACGAAGTCGGAAGTTGGAAGTGCTTCACTGTTTACATACACATGAAATACTTCACATATTCAACAACCGATGCACATGTATCATAAGAATATGTGAAACGCAAATAGCAGGGTGTGAAGCCATGTAGCACATGCCACCTAGGTGGAGTGACTGGCACCACCTGGCGTTTCACGGCCCCGGCACTGCTCAGGTCGACACCATATAAGCTCAATGCGAAGATACAGTAACTCTGCTTTGAGCAACTCATCTTGGTTCCTTTCCGCTAACAGCAGCAACACATCAGAATGAATGTCTTCAACTTCCTCATGCTGGCGCTGATTGCAAGCTCGTCATTCCAGGCATGCATTGCGGATGATGCAGCAGGTGCGGGTTACATGTTGGTCCGAAAGGTGCCAATATTTTAAAATATAGCATTTGAACGTTTTCACAAGCATTGCAGAGCATGCGAGTCCGTTCATTCCCGGGTATGCATAGGTACCTCGGATATACTTGTGCACATTTTGTTCGACCCGCGACCACGAACTGTTCCACCACGAAGCCTGCCCAGCTTATTAAATCGATCGTTGCATGAAACATACAATTCAGATTGAAACATTCCATTGGACGCATGTGCGCCATTAGGTCTGCGTGCAATCGTAATGCACGGGCGGTGGGTGCAACAGTTCGCTGTATCCTACCTAACCAGTTGTTGAACAACGCGATCCGTGTTGCTGTGTTGTGGCTCCAGGTACCCGCACTGGATCAACGAAACTCACTAGCGAGAATAGGTATGTGATAGTTCATGCGTCCCTTGCAGCAGAGCCTTTCACTTCCTGTAGCCCTGTGGCTGGGTTGCCAGGCGAGCAAGGAAGGAAGAAAACCGTTGCCGTTGCACCTGGCTATGATGCAGCAGCACTATCGCCTGCATGTGTCCACGAAATGATCTGAGCATGGTGTATGATGCAGGGCACGACTCCAACAAACAGAAGCTGGGACGCAAGCTCCTGACCCCAAAAGCACCTAGTGGATGCTCTGCTTCTGCTGTGGCCACATCGGCTTCCCAAAGCATGGCTGCTTGTGCAGTTGCCACCGCTGATGTACGCCCAATCAGTTTTGATATCTGCTGAAGCATCAATGTACGGACTGTAGTGCTCACAAACCTGAAGTGCATCGCTGTAAGGCATCCCAGCACACAGGTGCATTCTATATCATTGTACTTGCCATTTACAAGAGATGTGCTTAGGACTTATTGCCTGCACACATACTTCTGACAAGACCAGCAGCTCACTTGATGTTATTTCCTCACTGCAATCTAAAGCACCAATGCTGTAAGAACTTGTTGTCAGAGCGACTTCTTTCAGAGGCTCTTGCTTGGCTGCGATTTACACACGCTTCCAGGAATCAGGACAACCTGTCGGCAGCAATGCAGGAATGCTTGAGCATACATGAATCAGCAGGAGATAAGTGTTATGTTGTTGTTCAGGCTGTCGGTCAAGCCGTTGCAACAGTTTGCAAAGGAGGGGATGCTATGGCGGTTGTCTCCACCACGGCCATGGCAATTGCCAACGCCACAGCGATCGTACGTTCCCATGAGAGTCGAATGATGAGTATGAATGATCTGCCATGGATGTGCGCGCCTTATGAGTGATGAGAATACAATACATCCGAATAAAGACCCGCTGCAATGTTTTCATGGTCTGGAAACTCACTTGTGCATTCATCACTGTACAGATCAATACATGCGGACGCCGTCCTTTTGAAGCATTCAATGAACCATATGCTATGGATGCTGACATCAACATACATCATGCTACTGGAGTGTCGAGGGAGCTACTGGTCTGATGCATACACCAGACAAATGGAGGTTCGCTCTGAGTATGATTTAACCTTTGGACTCAGTTTGGATTGAAGGAAAAGTAAGGTAAGAGTAGAGGCACGCCAGCCCAATGGCTCGCTCATTAACACTGGCCGTCGCGTAGGTGTATTTCACATTATTTGATGTTGCTCTCGAGGCTAGTCTTTTTCTGTTGTCCTGGGGCCATTCTATGTCGGCTTGACTGATGTGCTGTGCACTGCATGCAGGCCGTAGCTGAGGCATATGCCAAGGCGTCTGTGGTGGGAGGCAGCTGCCAGCCGGGCAGCGCCGCCTCTGCGTCAGCTTCCAGCGTAGCATTTGCCGTGTCCAAAGCCGTTGCAACGGGTGCGCGTTTGTGTATTGCATTGTTATCCGGCTCCTGTGCACACTGGAGCCATGTGTGCTCCAGTGGCACACATGACTCTAGTACCTAGTAAATATGTTGCTGGAAGAGGCCTTAGCATCGCCGCATGTAGCAATGCTCAAGCTTTTCCTTCTGTCAAAATGAATTGCATTGGCGACGAGCAGCGAATACAACTCAAGCTGACACCTGATGGTTCATTCATCCCCTCAAAATCTGAAATGGTACCAGTACATGCCGAGACCATCGCTTTGCTGCCGTTTATTTACCACAATGAGCTAAATTTATTCAACACAACTCCCCAAAATGCTGTTTGAACACAGGCAGCTCATGGCTACTGCATACTGTGGAATGAAGTTCCAGTTCCAGTGCTCATCTGCTGAGAAATACAGTCTCATCATGACCTCTGGCGATTCTGCAGCTATGCTTTTCACCAAGCGTGACGATGATGCTGCATCGCTTCACAAAACTGTCGCACCCACATACACAGAGTTCTTTAATTGTTGCACCTTTGACCGGTGTGTCATTTCACTCGATCTCTGCACCGACTAGAGGATGACCTGTTGCGCCAGACATATCCAAATGTGCTATGATTTCGAACTCATACCCCAGCTTATCCCAGGCGAACAATGAACAATGCCGGCATTTTGCAGCGTACGTGGACGCAGTGGCCGTTGCCACCGACAACGACGTGATGGCTGTTGCAGCAGCATCCGCTGCATCCATCGACACTGCAGTCGCGTCTGCCGTGACAACCGCGCTCGCGAACGCCGTCGTGATCGGGACTGGCGTCAGTGAGGACATCGCGACAAAGGTAGCAGTTGCGACAGCGATCGCTTGCACAAAGGCCGTCGCGGACGTTGTGGCGACGATTGATGGCTCCAAGCCTTACTGCAAAAAGGCATTCGCAGGGGCTGTTGCGGTTGCGAGCACTTCTGTTGATTCAGTGAACAACGGCATATGCGGTAAGCCCCACTGCGGCAAGAAGGCCACTAACACAACCGGCATGCCTCCCAAACCCACGAGCGCTTACAAGTGCGGCGACCCTGAGGCTGGTGTGTGGGAGACGATGATCTGCAACGACCCTGTCAAGTGGATTCAGTTCCAGGTCGCTTGCGAGAGGAGGCTGTGCCCCGCTCACTCGTGATTGGATGGCCATGCAAGCTGCTTTGAATGGGTCAGGTCAGTGTTCCTGAAAACTTTGGATCATCTGGGAAAGGACAGGGGGCCGAACCCCATTCTGGCGAAGCACTGAGAGTGCGCACGTTTTCATCCTCCGGTAATGGGATGCCAGCCGTGCCACCAGGTTCAGGCGTCTTGTAGAAGAACTATGTACAATACCTGCCACTTGTCTGCAAAGAAGACTATGGCTATCTCCGAAACCAGCGCCACTAGTCAGCTGTCGTGTGATAGATTCTGCTGCGGAGGTCTGTCCTGCATGAGTGCTTGACTTCTGTCTCATTTCGTTGATTATTTTATTGCTGTTTCACACATGCAGGCTGCTACCTATGGTGGCGTGAGACACTGTATGAATATCCGAAGGAGGATGCTATGAAAGCCCTGACGCCTTTCTTGGCACTCGTGGGATCTCGTTTTCAGGGGACTTTCCAGCCTTTTCAGGCGAAGCCGCTTGTAGCTGTGTTCTCGCCCTCTCCCTTGACTGTGATGAATATCCTCTGTCTAGGCCAGGCTCTTTGAGACACCTTGTGCAGTGAATCAGCTCTGATTCACTTGCCTGTTGCGGCTTATGCTATTGTGCCTGTAAATGTTGCATTGCATGAATGCACATTCACCTTCAACTGTACTTCCAAAGACACGGTCTGGCCCTTTGTATTTGCATTGAGACGCATGCATCATATACACTGAATCCGCCAGCTGGCGAGCATGGCAGGTAGCGTGCTTGAAAGCCTGATTCTGAGTCAGAAGCTGAGGATCTGATGTCGTGGACCCATTGCCAAGTGGAACAACAGCAATGACCAATGTTGATTAAAGTTCAAATTTACGTCCATGGATTGAGCGCTTTGCCCTTCCAGCCCTTCTGCATAGCCTTCAGACAGCAAGCGCTTATCCTTTTTTGGCACATCGCAGCGGTTTTGGAACCTTCCTAACATACCGCAAGTCCATGAAGAGCCATTGAAGGGAAGAAGTGGGGAGGAGGCAACGGGCAAAGTGCCTTGTGGATTTTCACGGTGCCGCTAGTCAGCCGCCTTGTAGTTGATTCTGCTGCGACGGTATGTCCAGCATGAGTGCTTGAGTTCTGTCTCATTCCGTTGATTATTTCATATACGTTTGGCCATGCCACCAATGATGGCATCGAGACGCGTCGAGGGTGTGGCAGGGAGGATGCTATACAATTCAAGGCCTGACGCCTTTCATGGTCCTCATAAAATCCCATTGTAAGGGGATGTTCCACCCTTTCAGGCGCAACTGATCGTTGCCAAGAGCCCGCCCACTGACTTACGTGCGGTAAGTGTCCTCTGTCTAGGTCATGCTCTTGAAGACACTCGACACTTGTGCAGTGAATCAGCTGCCAATTCCCATGACAATGCGGCAAATGCCGTTGTGCCTGTAAACGTTGCTCTGCATGAATTCGCATTCAGTTCTACTTCATCCCAAGACATGGCCTGTCACTTCACGTTGGTAATGCAACAGCTTTGAAATTACAGCTTTGAAACAAGTCCAAACAGCGCATAGATTCAAACACATTCCACCCAGCATCAGTCAAGATGGCTTGGCGTCCGCACGCTGTGTGCCACTCCCCTTGCTTAGGGAGTCGCGCGCTACTTGATCAACAATCAGGCCTGCAAAACGAAACTACTTCAGAAGCGTCACCTTTGTTGACAAGGCAGTCAGGATACAGAATAGGGCAGAGCCCAAACCTGTGCAGCACACTTTAATATAAGCAAGCGCAATCACCCACTAATTCATCGTCCTCATCAGGTTCAGTGCGAGTCATTTCTACATCACCGCTGAGCTCATAGGCAATCACGTCACAAAGCATCATTGAAAAAAGTAAGAAGCGAGAAGTGACGCAGACTTCACCGGTACAAGTCCCTCCCTCCATTTCGTCCGCAGATTGCTTGTACATATCATGTTGTGCATACTCTAGAATGCATCAGTCTGGCTGACGTAATGACAAACCGCAGAGCGCACCAACTGCCATCAAGGCCTCCGGAGTGAAAAGATTTTGAAGCTGATCGCCAGGTACACTCGCTTTTCGAGCGCACCAGGCTTGCGACCAAGACGTGGCGTTAGCAAGGTCACGAAAAGATCGCATTACGCCCAGTAAGCTCTCATCCATGCGCTCCAGCCGTTGACGAGTTCTCCGGACCTGCTCCTTGTGTCGCTTCCCGCCGCTTGTCCATCTCGCTACCCTCACCATCCGCGCTTCGTGCTTGGCTGCATGCACCGTATTACGCCAAGTCAAGGATCGTTCAGCAGTGCGTCGTCCAAATGGTCTTCGACGCCTGTTTTTTCTCGAACATCATGCACTTTGGGCACCCCAAAACATACGTGGTCCAGTGGAAACACTGTCGTTCAGAGCTCAGGCCCCACAGCTTACTTCCTCTGGCCTTTAAAAGATCAGGCACAGTGCAGGTACGGGGTGTGCAGCAGTGGTGCCATGTCAACCGCAAAGTTGACCCAACCTGTGGCCCAACAGTCAAGGATAGACACGGACGAACCAAGCTCAGCCTCAAGCAAAGACTGGCCGCAATTTTGTGGTTACACTTGAGGATGAGGATATGGGTATTTATGGACCTACGCTCCCAGATTTTTCGAGCTTTCTGAGCTTTGTGGGTGCATCTGCATCTCAAGGCAGGTGTAAGTCCGTCAAGGATGTACCATTGCATGGGCAGCGTCTGTTGATATGCCAAGTCCCAACTGAAACTTCCTGTTCCCGACTGTTCTCATCCTAGTGTCTCGTCCTCTGTCGCAAGCAGTCAGTGTCAGGGCAAACAACATGGCTCACCCACTCGCTCTAACTCGAGGATGAATTGGAGTCCAGATACAAACTGTGCTTTGCTGTGAACCACCGAGAGGTTGATTGGATCGATGGTCTTGAAATCAGGAAATCCTAACCTTACTTTCACTGATGAGCACGCACGGCAGCAGGAAGGAAATGTGGCAACGCACCGCCGAAAGAGAGCCCTCTGCTTCCTGCTGGCGGGGTCAGACTTGTCAGGTGGCTCTTGGTTGTTGATCCATCGACGAACCGGACAGTGCCCTTGACCAGGCCCTGGAAACTGAGACCGATGTGAAGGTTGTCCGCATAGCCTGTAACAAGCAGAGCAAATGGTCTGTGTGTTCTGACCCTTACTGGACTATTGAGCTCCCGTGCCTTCCCCAGACAGCACTAGATCCCCCTTCTAACTCTTCTTTCCAGCAAGATGATTGGGAAAGGCATGGCATCGCTGGGTCCTATACATTATAAGAACTGTGCATTTCTCATCAGTGGAGCGGTCAACTTGAATGCTCAAGTGAAGTGGAATGACATTCACTTGAGTGTCAAGTGAGGTCCCGCATGTTTGCTAAAGCTGCCAGCGTCACGCAGGCGGGCCACTTGCAGTTTGAGACTGCATGCAATATTAGAGATAGAACAGGGTGCATGAGGCGGTACCTAGGCTTCAAATGCTATCACTGCTAGCTCCTGAGGACAGGAGCACACCTACACCTGGTTCCAGTGCACTCCTCCTGGCCATCTCCTGTCTGTTCTGTGTTCCACGCCTGTGCATGTGACTGCTCCACCATGGACGTTAATAAAGGCATGGAGTTTGTTGCCACGTCATGAGGAAGAGGGTCGAAGATATTGTTGTCTGGATCCAAGTTGGTGGCTAGTCTGGCCTCGCGACATCGTTGCTTTGCTGCCGCTTGGCGTGTGTTCTCCCAACCAAGATAAGAGTCCTTGAATTTCGGCTCTGCATCTGAATCACTGTCTATGTCAGGCATTTTCAAAGGCGGTGGAACGTGGAGCAACCGTGTGTTGTGGCGGACTGCGACCTGGCGACACAGATTTCCACAAAGAAGGGAACTGCCGAGGGGTGCTTGCAACCAACAAGCCACCATCTGTACATGAAAATAAATTCCCAGATTGTATTTGTCAACGCTGGCGTGTGGAACACGCCATTCTTACATCGATAGGATAGCTGGGATAGCTCATCGCCTTGCGCATGGCAGTGATGCTTATGGGATTCCTGGCAGGAATGCCCGTGCAAGCCTGCATTGCTACAACCACGGTACTGTCGTCATATAAACTGGCCTAATTCATATGACGCCTGACTCCATCTGTCTGTGCATCCTGCCTTCTTCCCCATGTTTCAGATGGCTACAGGTGTTCCTGCTAGTTTCTGTCTGACTCTAAACATCTCCAGCTGATATGTGATCCGGGGATCACTCAGTGCAATACATTACATGCCTGACGAAGAGAAGGTACGCAACGTCCCAGGAAGCTCGCCGTCGGTTCAACTTGCAATCAGACATGCG
>NW_028323956.1:0-18948 GCF_984573655.1 Nuphar pumila | reverse complement strand
CACCGAAGCAGCACGATTATGTCGTATATGAAGACTGCTGAAACTCGACTATGTACACTGAAAACTCAACCCTGTCAGGGCCCCTGAACTGGTATAAAGACAGGAGGGCTATCTCGCGATAACGTTTCATGTTGTTGAAAGGCTTTCAGAAAGGCTTTCAGAAGGGCGGAGTCCACCAAAGGCTTTGGCAAAGCTCCAAGGTCAGGTGGTGCCCGAGAATGGCAGCTGGAGTTATAAAATCCACGCTTCCTCGCTGCAGACTGAATCCGATAAGTAATCCGTGTGAAAAAGGCGCTTCATGACTCGGCCAGCAAGTGCACCCGAACGCTGACATGTTGTGATGCCACGCCGTGGTCCACGGGTGTAGGCAACGGACAATTGCAAATGTAACAGCGAGAGCACGTAGACATAGCCCTTACCTTTGTCACAGCTGTGGGCGTTCACTTCAGCGCTGGGGTTGGGGTTGAGTTGCGACTGCGAATCAGCTTGTCGCTCGTCTGCAACATATTCAGCTTGCGCGCACAGCACGAAATGTCCGAAATGAATGCACTGGGTGCGCAAAACAACATACTTCCTGCATCAGTCTGACAGGTGATAGGTGCATGCATCCGTTGACATGACACCAGGGCTTGGCCATGGAATCTAGTCTAGCACGTCCCGAACACGTATTTAACTTTTGTCTTGTGTGGTCCGTGTCTCGATAACCATTGATTATCTCATCGCGAATGTTTGAAGCGTGTTTTGCATTCATGAACTGCTCAGGTCAGTGCATGTACGTGCCCCGCATGCTCCATCGTCAAACTTGGAAAGTTATTGTTGTCATCGAATTTCGTGGTCATCACGTATTCCTCACTTGTGTTTGAATTTAACGTATCAGTATACTACTAATGGGTGATGTATTGCAGTGAAGTGATGCTCGGCTTCGAATGTCCACCCTGAACGACACAACCAATCGCGACCACCCGGTGGCGACGTCGCGTTGCAGCTGAGGCACAAATGCGTGTGGAGCGCACATGCCACCCTATCATGGCTTTTTGCGTTAAAATAATCATGTGAACAAGCTGGAACGTCAAGGCAGCGACTTGAGTTATCAAGGCAGACCACAAATCCCAGTGACAGAGACATGATGTTCGAGAACAATGCCGCGGCTCGCTATGCTTTGTCATGCATCATTCCCTGCTTATGGATGATGGTGTCATCCACCCTCATCCTCCTCAACAAATACCTTATGCGTGACAAAGGTACGGTCCTGCGCATGTTCGCCAGTTCATGAACCCCACAACAATGGTGGTTCTGGTATGACAGCACCATCAAATGTCCCGAATTGTCCAAGCACTCGGAAATTGGTTTGATACTTGGTGAACTTTCGCGCAAGTTAGGGGAGCTGATATATACACTGCTGCCGACCGAGCATGCTAACAGCGTGGGCTGCTCGTTGGAACAGCCTGCTTGCCCACTCCACGTGCCTGTCCAGGTGAATGAGAGAGGGTGTTGGAAAATTTCTTGAACACTGCATGGGATGTATCAAAGCGTGTTCTGCTGAATTTCAGTTTACAGGTGCGAATCACTCACAGCGGGGAGTACATAGGACAGTGTGTCATGGACCCCACGATATAGCAAAGGCGACCGGTTCGCAGGCTTTCATTACCCGATGATGATGTGTTCGCTTGGACAAATCTTTTCGGCGCTGGCGGCAACTGTATGCTGCCGAGTATTCAAGATCGGCAACGCCAGCAAACACATCGGCCTGCGCTTCTACATGACGAACATCATTCCAGTCGGCTTCTTCATGTCGCTCACACTTATGGCTGGAAACGCTGTATACATGTACCTCACAGTCTCCTTCATCCAGATGCTCAAAGCGTTCACTCCCGTCTTCACGATGGTGGGGCTATTCATGGCAGGGCTCGAGGTGCGCGGACCTCGCTTTTGTGAGCTGTGCCTTGCCGCAAGCACGCTTGCAGTACTGAGCGGATTGTGGGCTGACATGGAGTAGACCTGTTCATGTTGATATGGCGGCAGCTTGCGAGACAGAGTGGAGCTCGCTTGGTAGCAAAGATGACTCGGCCAGTGGGTTTTCTCCAGTGCCAATCAATGCCAGTTCCATGAAAAATTGACAATTGATAAGTGAGCAGCAATCTGGGACATGTCGCGTGTGAATGGGCTACAACAACCGGCCAGTTGGGCAACATAGTGCTGCGTTGCCTCAAATTCCACTGGGCACTATTGAAGCCAAGCAGGAAATTCCGTTTGTTTGCCAAGGCTACGGTTCCGTGCGGTGGTTTGGTCATTATCATGGACCACGTACAATGATGATCTTGAACATTGTGAGAGGCATGCACGTGATTGGAGGTGATGGTGCTCTGAGCTCAAGTACCTCAGATGGGGATTGTGTAGCGTCTATCTATCAGGCAAGGCATCGTTGCCTGTGATGGTGTGTGGCATTTCGCTGCAAGAACGGAGCGCAACAGCAAATATCTGGCTACTGTGCATGTTGTTGCATCGATGCACAGGAACAGCACACAGGTGTCTCGATATATAGCTCGCAAAAAATAAACAGGCTTTGGGCAGTGGTGACCCGTAGAATGGAAAGAACCGCAAGATTTGGTTTTGTAGCGCCGCTAAGCTGCCCAATTGTTGTCTAGGCTACGGTTTTAGTGACCTCGTCTCCCTGCCGCCTAGGGAACGTCCAGGGGTGTGGAGAAATGGCCAAGGGACCTGAGTATTTGCTGTGAAGTACCACCGCTTTTCAGTGCCTTGGCTTGTGTGAGCGGCAGTGCCTTTAGACGAGTCTGACCATTTCAATCGCAGACGATCCATGATGTTCGTTTGCGAGAGCGAGACGGGTGTTGCTTGTCAGCATGTGCTGTGCTGCTCCGACCGCTTAACATATTTGATGCAACCATGGGATCTCGTATTCAGGTGCCCACATGGACTCTCGTGGCATCTGTGCTCGTGATTGCCTCCGGCACGGCAATAGCTGGCTACGGGGAGATCAATTTCTCCGTCGTCGGCGTGCTTCTGATGGCGCTCTCTGAATCAGCAGAGGCCCTCCGCCTCGTCATGACGCAATTCATGCTGCAAGGCCTGAACTTCCACCCGATCGAAGGCCTCATGTACCTCTCGCCCGCGTGCGTGGTGTGGGTGTTGTTTGCGGTGTGGCTGTTTGAATGGGAACGCATGGTTCAGGAGAACGCGATTCAGATCGTTCGGGACAATGCACTCATGTTCACAGCGGCCGCCACTCTGGGCTTTGTCTGCAATGGCCTCGTGTTCTTTACAATCCAGCTCTGCGGGTCTCTCACCCTGAAGGTGCGCCCTCTGCCCTTTCATGTGCATTCAGAAAAGTCTCTGCATGTGGCATGGTTGGGGACATGTTCGTTTACCTTTCGTTGGTTTCCGCTTGACCAGCAGTGCGCTTCAGCGCGGCCACTACACTGCTTGTGTATGTTTGTTAAGTGCATGATGTGTGGTGTGCCCGCACTTACCCATGCCTTGTTCTGATGCCAGCCAGGTTTCGCCGGGTATGAGCGTGGCAACTTGGCCGACCATTTTCCTGGGAGGGTGGCGCGCTTTCTACCCAAACTGTGCAAGAATGTATTGCACAGCGGTAGAAACCAGATGAGTTGCATGAAGCATCGAGTCTGCAATGAGCTGTTATGCGAACTCAGAACGAGGAGAACAGAAAACCATGCGGTGAGTGGTCTGAATCCAGTCGCAACAACAGCACAATTCACCCCACCTGTCATCCCTGAGCACATAAATCATGATTATACTCCACATAATCGCCCATTATGTGCATACTCAGAAGTTGCGGTTTGAGTGAAACACCTGTGGGCGAGCACTGATGTGATTGAAAGTCATCTCCCCGCCAGCCCCTGCTCACATTGAACGATGTCGAGCACATGTCTTGCCAGATGCACGTGGCATCTACTCGAGATCAAATGTCTGTCATGACATTTCGTGCACATGCAGGTGCTGGGGACTTCTAAGAATGCCGGCCTCGTGTTGTTCTGCGTCATGTTCTTGCAAGAAAAGGTGTCGATGCTGCAAGGTTGTGGCTACACCTTTGCGCTCACCGGCTTCTCCTGGTACCAACACATCAAGATCATGCAAGCCAGTGAGAAGAATAAAGACCTCAATAAGCACAATGAGCTTGAGTCCATCCCTCTGAACGCCTCGTCTGGGTCTACCAAGCTCGGCACGCCGAAAAGCGGGGAGGCCACGTCGTTGCGTGGGGCTGCCAACCGGCGATAAAGCCTCCAGTGCCTCATGAATTGCAGTTGGTTCCGCACAAAGCTAGCTGTGAGTGTGACAGCGTGCTGTCTTTCACTCGGGTATTTGGCAGTGCATTCTGCGCTTGCTCAGTTTGATTCATGCAGCAATGCATGAATCGAATCACAACACAGGACCGAGTTGCAGGTATGTGCTGCTATGTACGGGGTGATGCGCTCTGTCTTCTGCATACGTAGCATGTCAGGATAGCGATTCTCTTTCTCTGTGTAATATAATATACCACGGTTGTTGTCATCACTTTCGGTAGTGCCAGAGAAATAGTCCTCCCCATGAAGCGGCGCTGGCATGCCATTGCCAAAAGGTCGCTTGAAATTTGCTGCATGATGCACCGTAGCATCATAAGAACGCCTCTGCGTTGCACGTCATAGACTTTTGGGCACTGGCCATACATGTGGCGGGCCGTTTGGGCTGCCGGGAGGACGTCCGGTACATATCTCGAGATATTGGGATGCAAATGCAGCAAACACTATGCCGTGCGCAAGGTGCAGCCCACACATCGCTGCAGGATCTTTCCACTTTTACGACGTCCATGTGCGTCTCCATCACGTGCGTGTGACCTCAACACCACACGATCTCACTGACGCGCGTCGTCCGCGACGTGGACCACGTCACGTCCGAGTCATGGCCAAGCCATGTCATGGAACCCTGTCGCAGGGCCTGCGCTCACGTCGCGTGCAACGACTGATCATGCTGGTGATTTCTGAGAAAATCCATGTACAGCCTGATCACCAAGCATGTCATATGATCGGAATGGCGTTATTGTTGACGTGATGACATTTTGTAAGCAAGCAGCACCAGGGCATGAGGCTGGGTAGGGTATCGGGACGGCGTTCGCGACGCTTCTTACGCCTTATATGTCAAATTGACCGTGTTTACTGTTGTATTGACGAATTAGCTGTGCTGCTATGACTTGCTGATTTGGCACTCGTGGACACTGTTCGGGCGTGCCATTGGAGCATACGGTATGTGCATGGACAAACACGCCATTTTATTGACTGGAATATGCGCGTCTTCCGTGATCAGATGCGGCTTTTCTTGGATGGTTGCAAATTCTTCAGTCGCAATGGGTTCGTCTGCGAAATTTGACAACAGGGAGGTGATACGTTGAAACGGTGGATGCAGGGAGATAAGGGGTGGAAAAAAGATGATTTTTAAATAGTTGTGCCTCAGGTGTGTTCGGGAACCAAAGTATGCGCATCCAGTGTTCAGCAATTTGTTTGCCTGGTTTGTGCCTGTGAGAACTTCCCGGCTCTGTGCTCGATTCGACGAGATCGGGGCTGTTAGTTGCATGGAAAGAATGAAAACGCCTGAAATATACAGGATTTTATGTGTTATCTATACATTTCAGCGCAAAGGCTCATAACATCCAAAGAGATTTGAACATTGCTTGTGTTGGTGCGCACTTTTAATTGCCAGATTGCGCACGAGGCTTCTGTGGAGCCACGAATGATGCATACAGGCTGGAAATGACGATGGATGCAGCAACATACTCAGAAAAATTCGTAGGCAATGCGAGCAATACGCACACATTGCTCCCGTGCGGATGGAAAGCGTGTGGCAAAGCTGTGCAGTTGCACAACCTGGACAACGTGGACACTGTGCCACCAGGATACAGACCCATGCACCATCTTTGCAGGTGGTGAAACCAATCATATGCATAATATGCCGTACCAGCATAGCAGAGTGGCGTTCTCAGGGACTAGGAGAACACGGGTCGACCTTTGCCACCCAAAGGGGAAACAAACTGCAATCCAAATTCTGTCTCATGCAGCACCACTTATTAATCGACAGGGACCTGGCAATGGGTATAGCATGGAAACACACACATATACAGAAGACCCTAGACACCCTCCCATGCTTAAGCAGGAACATGTGATATGCAGACGCTCAAGCATGAGTGCACCAGCTCCGACACTATCGTCCATTCAGCACGACATTCTCGCGCTGATTGCGGGCAGGCTACCGCCGTGCGACCTGGCATCGCTGTCGTTGGTGTGCAGAAGCACCAGTGGAGTCTTGAAGGATCCCGTCATTTGCGAAGCGTCAATGGAGGCCACAATTCCCAAGGTGCGACCAGAATTCTCCATTCTGCGGAGTTCGGGCATAGAATAAATCAAATCAAACGGTTATCACACCATGCCCCCTCCGATGCCCTAGAAGCTTGCCAAGAGCAATGACTTTGCTTCCGGGCGCTTGACAAACATGATGGATTTGAGGAAAACACCATAGCATGTTAGTATGCATAGTCTTTGTGACACACAGGGCCCACATCCACTTCTGCAGCACTCCTGATTTGGCACAAGACAAACTGCTGTTGACAACTTGCACGACAGCTTAGTCAAGGCAGGAGGCACTACGTCCATAAGCTTCACAGCTGTGGCGCTCATCACTCGTGCCGAGACCTGAGAGAAAATGGCACAAGTGAAAATCGCCTACCAAAGGATCGTGTGACTGAAATCAGATGTTTGCGTGGCATAGTGCAAGCCATTGCAGCAATTTAATTGATAGGTTTCAATGACAATGCGTGGTGTGCCTTGCAGTTGGCCGAAATTGTGACGCACCCGCAGCCTCCACACTGGTGGGCATGTGGAGATTGGCCTTGCAGACTGCGTGGTTTGGCTTGTGGCCAGCCCTTCCAGGCACAGGTGTACCATCGCGAGGTCCATGATATCTTGGAGATCTTTTTTATGTCAGCTTATGATGCAGAAGTTCGCGTTCAGCGCTTGCAATCTGCCGGGTACCAACTAGTAGCCAGGTACATTGCCCACATAGCCGTCTGCAGAACACCGCAATGAGTTTCAAAACAACGTCAAGACTGACACATCCTACCTGGCATACTTGCTGTCAGGGAACTCTGACGCTGTATGCTAGCCTTGTACAGCCAAGGCATAAATGATCTCGAGTACTGAAAACTTTTCCGGGCACGTCAAAACCGTGTCTACAGAGTGTATCTCGAGATGGTGATGAACAGTATTGAGCATTGATGCTATTTTACCAAACCATCGTATTTCACGAGATCCATTGCCAGTGTTCATGCGTATGAACCCTTATTGGCGCATGAGCTCAGGTACCTCCCCATGGCTTACCAGGATCCCATGCCATCCTATGCCGCAACGGGCAAGCCGTTGCCCACACGCAGCGTGTCAGAGGTAGTCACAACGGAACAGCTCCGTTCGGTGAGGCGTTTTTCACCATTCAACGTATGCCGGACGCAAGCGGACAAAGTATCTCTTGGCCAGCAAGTGGAAGTGCAATGGAAAGGCTTCAAGATGGATCCCTTTGGCTGGTGGCATGGAACAGTGTGCGCAGTGAACCAGTGAGTTGCTGCATCATCTCGTCCGCAATTCAATTGCACTGCTGTGGTGTGGTCACGTGCATCACGGGCACGGATACATAGTATGTCCATGTAGATTCTGCAACATTTCTTGCATGGTTGACATGCTGGTGGCAAAGAGGGTCCGCATCTCTCCTGGTTGCAGGCTATTGGAGCGGAGCAGCAGTCACCCACACGGTTCAATGGGGTCGAATGCTTCTTGCAAAGGCTGGCTGCCAATCCAATTGTCATTTCTGCCTTTGTGTGTATGTCATATGATTGTCACTTGATTTGCACATCGCTGTATGCAGTGTTGCCTTGGCAGATATTGCTGGCAGCATGCTTCCACTTCATACCTTGACAAGAAGCCCATAAACCTTTCCAGTCATGCACTCACTTCTGGGTGTCAACATGAGTCGTCTTGAGCGTGCCTCTCTGAGATCCATCTGTGCGCTTTGGCAGGAATGAGGCAACGCTTTTATTTGACTCCCACCCGTATGGATGTAAATGGCGGCATGCAACAGTCCCGCTGTCAGGTGTCCCCGCTTGCGGCTATTCAAGCAAGGAGGGGAACTTCCAGCTGGAAGATGCTGAAACTGGCTACATTGGTGGCCTGCACGTGCTCACGCAGGATGAGATCAGCGAATGGCAAACCCAGCGCAGGGTGCTCACTTCAAGGTGAGCATGCCGGTACTTATGCTCATTCCCTTACCCATGTCGAGCCCTGGCGAGCCGGTTATGCGGTAGCAGCATATTTGAGCCCCCGGAACTGCCCAGCTTGTGATGACGCTGAATTTGTGTATTCTAAAGCTGCTAGGGATCACCTTATTCTACAGGCGTCCCGGCATCTTCAGGCCCTTGAATGCTGGATCGGGCTGGGCAGACAGCTTCTTAGCTTGTTCACATGAGGCCTTCCCTCAGCTGTCTGTTCTCGTTCTGCAAGTTCAGTGCACCATGGGGCTGCCAACCCCATGTCGAGAGCGATTGTTTTCAAGCTGGCAGGAATTGCTGCAGGATAAAAATGGGGATGGTAAGATGGTGCAACGTCGTTCAGATGCCCCGCAGCAGGCCCAACGCCCCCTTGAGCCCTAGCTGCAATGCTACGTCGGCGTTGGGGATTGCAATTGTTGGGAGTTGCCCTGTGGATCCTCAAAAGACGAATGAAAAGAGCGCAGAACCTGAGTCTCGGGACACCCCTCGATCGCAGCAGGTTTCGGATGTCCAGGCGGCCAACTCCGTCCTCAAGACCCCTCTCCTAGACGCCCGCATTCTGATGAGTTCAAGTGGCATGCAAGCTTGTGGCCAGCTTTCAAGCAACTCGGCCCTTGGACTCCACAGCAGAATCCGCGAGACCAGCGGTCCAACGACCTCAACGATGCGCTACGGCCATCGCATCTTTGGTGTTGTCGCTAGCGTCGGCTTCATTGGTGCTGTGCGCCGGACTGGCGGTGACCCTAGCCTAATTGCAGCCTCTCGTCCCACACGCTCTCCATACTCACACTCGCGGCATTCTCGCTCACCAGACAAGCCTGTTCGCAGGCACTGCAGCGGCCTCCAAGCCCTCGGTGGGCTTCGCATTAGCATGGGCCTTAAATGCTTCACAGGTTCGTGCAGCACCCACAGGTGCGAGGCATCGGGCTTGAGCGTGAGCGTGGCCGCTCAGAATGGTGCATTGGGAGTCCAAGGCTCGCACCACACACCAGACAATCGTTCTGAGTGCAACAGCACGTCATCTCCCTGTGTCGATGAGGGCTTGCCAAGTCAGCTTGCATCCCATCCGTTCTTCCCTTCGAGCGTTATCACGACATGTTTGGGATCGAGCCCTCCGCGCATGCCTGGCTGCTCCCCAGCCCTGTCCCACGGCAACTTCGGCCATCCAACAGCCCACAACCTTTCCACAGGGTCCCTTCTTAATGTGCAAAGACCCGAGCCATTGCACTCGCCTCTGCACCAGTGGCTGGGCTTTCCCGTCTCAGCGCGTCTGCTGATAGATCTACCTTGCCGTGCAAAGGGGACACACCAAAGTGTTCAGGTTAGCCGTGTTGAGACAGCTAGCAATCCAGGGGAGTCGCACGACAATTGCAGCGCCCATGACAGCAATAACGGTGCAAGCCCCTGTCGCTTCTTAGCTTGCAGCTCAGCAGCCAAAGACCCGCAGAAGTCCTGTCCTTGCTTGTTGGGTCGCTGGACTGATGTGACACGGCAGTTGGTAGGTTTGTATGCGCAAGCTATGCGGAGTTCTGATGGCCGTCGACCAGCGCACGCAGTCTCCTTCACTGGGCACATGAACGACACGCGCTGGCATATCCTGAAGCAGGCAAGCCCCCTTTCCAGACAACAGTCAAGCTGCCACAAGCATACCTGGCGTTGTAAAATGGGTAGAATCAATAGGGAATTCTGCCAGAACCCCTCGAGAGAACATGTGCAAGGGGGACTAGGCAAGCCGTGTGATCTGCCCTCAAATGAATGCTGTGTCTGTTGTGGCGCAATTGCCACGGACTTCATTCTCATTAAGTGAACACTCAAGGTTTGTTTCAGCGATAGGCAGGCATGCTGTGGAGTTGGTGAGAGTATGTTTGTCTCGGTTTAGTTGACCTTTTCGTCCTGTCTGGGTTATTGGAAAATTGCACCACTGAAACACACGCTTAATAAAAAGTATCTTGTTTGGGGGGCAATGTCTACTGAGTATACTGAATTGCGATGCGGTAGCTGAACCTTCAAGGGGCTTGGCACGGCTGACTGCTGAGCATATGGCTCGAGAAGTGCAGAGTGCGACTGTCAGTGCCGATGCTGTGCGTTGAATGCAGGCTTGGCAAGCGGAGAGACATCTTTTTGAAGAAAGGTGGTGGGCACGCATGTCAATTGATGTCAGGGCAGCATCAGATGTAGACGTGGGCTCGACTGGTTTTGCTTTGGCTGAGGAAAGCCTGGCGTCGGAGGACCCAGTTGCCCGACCTGAACGCCCAGTGGACAAGCCCATCAACCAGGTGCTGGAGTTCTGGTCACGAGAACTGGCAGCTGCCGATGTGCTGACGGCGCAACTGCGGGGCTTCTCTCCAGAGATTGTGTTGGGCCTGTTGAGAGATGTGTGTTGTGATGAGCATCTGCACTGATGCTTGCATGTCCCCACCTCCTAGGGGCTGGCTCCCTGGGTTGAAGGACAAGTGCACACGGTTTTCAGTCACAGACTGTTGAACAGGGCACGCGTTTTGTGTCCTTCCGAGGAACGCCAGGGTGAATCATTGACCCACCCGATCACTCCTTAGAATCGAAGAATTGAATATGAAATGGTCATGAAACTGCTAAACTGTACCAAGGTCAGACACATGAGATGGCTCGCTCCTGGCATGTCATCAGCCGTTGAACAGCGCTCACTCCCTGGCCTACCAGCGATGGCTAGCTCTCGTACTCCCATTGACATGCTGCTTGGACCCCTGTCTAAGCTTGTTTTCAAAGCTCATTTCAACAACCCCTCAGCAACGTGGAACTCCTGTGTTTGAGTTCCATTGTATACGGAGTACGAACACTGACAAGACACCTGACACCTGATAGATAGGCTTTTCTTTGTGCAGTTCTGAACACAAGGCCTCGACTGTTGCGTGGTGTCTCAGCTCTCGCTAATTTGGTGGACTTCTGCAAGGTTTGTTCGGTTCACGTGTAGTGCCTCCTTAGAGAAGCACAAAATGCTAAGTCATTGAACGCGTCACATCCGGGGGGGCAACATGGGAAGTCGGAGCCCAGTGCAAAATTGTATAATTTTGTACAATTTAGGTGCAGGCATAGACGCACAACGTCAGGCTAAACAGAATGAATTCAAGTTTCTGACAGAAAGAAGCGCGTGCGCTGCCTCTTCCAACCACATTGAAGATCGTTGCGGTCGAGGTTGGTGCGAAGCCAGTGCGATAGGATGCTATCGGGGGAAGATGTGGTATCTCAATTGGGCTCGGAACTCCGTTGCATGACAGGATTTCGTCCAGAGCAACGCGCCACTCAAGTTGATGTGCGACTCGATTATCATAGCTACGCGCCTTTAGTTACGGAGGCAATTTTCCTGATACGAATTGATTGTGCGTCAAGCCATTTGAGCTTTTCATTCCCAAGGTCGCTTGATCATAAAACGGAATTCCAATTGCAGTGCCAGCCAGTACCATGCTTGGGTTCTGCATGAGCGTGGGCAGTGCTCGGCTGCCACATTCTGGACTCCTCTCAAATCATTCCGTGGGACTCGGTGCGTATAAGGGTGCACGACACTCCGTGATCGTGCGCTCGCAGTCTGAGAGCACCAGCGAGATGAGGGGGAAGAAAAATCCAGACGTGAAGTCCACTATAGCAGGAATTGATGCTTTGCTGGGCATCGAGGAAGAGAAAGTTGAGGTGCGGTCAGTCGACCCTGATAGCCTGCTTCTGCGTCGCTTCTGTTGTCCACAGTTGCCAACAATTTCAAATCTCACATGATATGAAGAGATGTGGGGCTTTATCAATTACAGGCGTGTCGACACTTGTATTGCGTGTTTGTCTCGTAGCGATTCGTGTCCGCATGGTCTGCCTGCACCTTGTAGGAAAGTTGTAGCCTGTGGGGCAAGGGTTCGTCATGCCATGATACTGTCACATAAATTTGTATGTGCAGTTGGTAAACGTGCTGTCCAGGTCCATCCGGGACTGGTAGCCTTTTTGTTATCTAATGTGTGGTTGTGTGGCCGTCACCCCTAACGCCACAGTTGCCTGCTGGGCTGACGTGCGGGTGATCGCTGGAACTGCAGCTTGTATACTTCGCGCAAGTACGTTTTGCTGAAGTGACGCTGCACAATTTGCATGTAATTCTATGAGACGTGCGGTGCAGTAGGTATGTCACGGAGACACACGAGCCATGATGAGGCATACGAGCAAAACCCCCTGTCAATGTATATCCCGCGCATCTTCGTTATAGGTTATGCGGGCTCCATTTTGTTGCATCCCGCCACATCCCTCGAGCGGCAAACGACTTTCCTAGTCCGGCTCCAGGGACCTTGCCGTGAGGCTGTCCACCCTCGGGGGTTATCCCGAGTATCCTGCTCAACGCCCGTTTCACGGCAGGTCCCTTATCTACCCACGAGCTGCAGATATCTGATCCACACAACTTGGCGCGGGCTCAGACAATGAGTGTCCGTGCAAAATAACGAGGAATGTTCGAACCTGCGCACATGCGCTTACAGGCGTAGTCACAAACCACCGTGCATGGAGCTGACCTGCCTGTGCCGTAGCAGGAGAAGACAAACGTGGAGATCAGTGTGTCAGCAGCAGCGCTCAACTCGTTGAGCAACGCAGATGGCATGAGCGCAGCCACCCTGGACTCGCTTATACGCATCATCGGCACGGCTAAGGAGCTGGAGAGCAGCACACCCACGCGCAACCCAGTGGATGGGGCGTTCCGGGAAGAGGTTGAGCGCGTGACACGCTCGCTTGCTCTCAACTCGTCCGTTTCCGCCAGCGATGTGACCATCATCAAGGAGGAGATTCTGGGGCCCAAAAGCTTCTGGGTGACGGAGGCTGCGATCCTTGAGAATGAGTTTGCGGGGGTGCGCCTTTGCTCTGTTTAAAGACAGTTACGTGAGGTGCAGTTTCGTTGTCTTGGATCTCATTGTTCTTTGCTCTGGATGCTTCACCATCTCGTCTGGCCAATGCTTCAAAAGCGCAAGGAACTCTGGCAGATGTGAGCCGACGGGAATCACTGTCCAGCATTTCCCCAGCTACGTGCGCCCACTCAAAAGTCGATATCTTAGTGAGCAGTTAGGGCACGGTGTCTTGTTTGATTCATTGAGTGGCACTCCTACCACCGTGTGTTTATACATTGAGTGGCATTCTTATTCACTGTGCGGTCCCTTGCAAAAGAAGCCCCGCATCTTGAGAAGGTAGATTCCCTGGAGAGGCAGTTGGCATGACAGCCGGTAGTGCTGTAGGGTGTGTTGTTGCGAGGGAACCTGCGTGCAGCGAGTGCACAGGAGGCGTTCAAGCTGCTAGTTGAAGGGTGCGCCAAACGCTTCGGTACGCAGTACACAGTGAACATGGTCATCGACACGCAAGCCGAGGACAGCCCGCCAGACGGCCAGCCACGCGTCGCGTTTCAAGTGCTGCCGACCTCGCTTGCCACACCCAGCACGGCGAGTGGATGGTCGACCTTCGCTGCCATCGTCCTCCTGCTGCTCACGTTGGGTAGCACGGTGCGCTCCTCCAATATGGATGGTGTGTGCATTGTGCCTTGCTGCTGATGCTGGACGATGTGTTTATTGAGCTTTGCTGCTGACCGGTAGCACGGTGCGGTCCCCCACAAGGTGGTTGATAATGATCTGACTGATGCAACACCGCTGCATCCACTTGGACATTGGCGACTTCAACCTGGTACCGTATGCCCTGGCTGGTATCAATATACTATTGGCATTACCGCCCTGATTATGTTTCTACTACCTGCATGTCATGGATAATTTCAAGAATGATCAATGCTGGCATCAATGATCAATGTAGCCATTGGGGGCTACACGTGCGCAAATTGTCAGGCACTGTTGTTCCGTTGTGCGTCTTACAGTTGGCGGTGTCCCACGTGGTGGTTGTATTGCTGTTGCTGGGCGGCTCTCATGCATGGCGTGCTGCAGATGTCGTTAGGCATGTTGGCGGCGTTGCCAAAGCTTCCCGTGGAGACCGTCGCCTGGCTCTCGCAGGCAGATAGCCCCGACTTCGACGGATCCCTCTTGCCGGGGATCACGTCGTCGTTTGACCCCGTGCCCTTCGTTTCGGTGGTCACCACCATGTTTCTCTCCATCACCGGCGTCAACTTTGCGCATGAGGCGGGACATCGGTGAGTTTTCAACGGATCTTTGCCTGAGTTTCACACTCCACAGGGCTCTGCGTCTGGGCATGAGCCTTTCCACGAGGACTTGCATCCTTGTGGGAAGGAGCGTGCTTGGCCTTGATTGAATCAGCATTGCTTGTGTTTGCGGCCAGTCAGTCTCCTAGTTTGTATTCTCATGCACTCAGCATTCCCAGCTTGTTTATTTCGGACACGGAGGTCAGAGCAGCCAAGGAGTGGATGCTGCAGACTCACGACCGTGGGGTTCAAAGCTCACCAGCATCTTGTATGACTGGTTAACATTCGCCGGTGCTAACTGCATTTTCTTCCCCTTTGGTGCGATTGCTGACGCGTGAGTTCACCCAGTCGCTCGCCTTGATGCATCAGTTAGCTCAGCGTGCACAGCATTCTGACACTTTCCATGTGTTTACGAGGCCATGAAAGACAAGGATGATGGCATGAAGGTTGATGGTATTATTCACCGCAACCCCAACTCGCCGTGCAACAAAACACACACCCAGCACGCCGGTTGGTGTTATATCATTCAGCCACATGCAGGATAGCAGCCTTCTTCCGCAAGGTGAAGCTTGGGCCGGCGCTGTTCGTGCCGAACGGCTCCCTCGGCTCGTTCGGCTCGGTCACGATTTCGCAGTCACTGTTGAAGGACCGCGTTTCGATGTGGGATGTGGCGGCAGCCGGCCCCATTGCGGGCCTGTCGACAGGCGCTGCGCTGTTCATCTTTGGCCTCATGGCCTCCACCGACCCCAACGTCGACCCCGCCATGCTCATCCCTGTCCCCAACTTCCTTTTCCAGGGCTCCATTGCGCTTGGCTCCGTTGCCGAGGCTGTCCTTGGCAGCGGCGTTGACGGTGTGGGCCCGCGTCGTTACGGGGATCGTCAGTTGTTTACAGTTGCCAGTTTGACTTGCTCAAGGTCTATCTCCCACGAAAGTTTTTCCGGGGCTTGGCATTATGGCATAATGTCATATTGTAACCAAGAAACACACAAACATTACATGCTTATGTTGTAACTCCCGGTAAGGCAATTTGTCGCACACTCATTCTCTTCAACGAAGCGATTTCGGGTGGCATTCGTGGCGATGGAACATTCCGATGTGATGCATGTTACCTTCTCTCTAACACCGTCGCAAAGAGGTGTTTGTCTGAGTGAGTATGTGCTGTGACGGTGCAACCAATACGACAACGGCCTCGCGCAGGCGAAGTCTAGTGTGTTGGTATTGTTATGTAGCATGAGGCTGTGTGTGACATGTGCAGGTAAAGTTCTCGTGCACCCTGCAGTCATCGCTGGCTGGTGCACGCTCTTCACGCAAGCCTTCAATTTGCTGCCAGTAGGGTCTCTCGACGGCGGCCGCCTGACGCAGTCTGCTTACGGCCGGTCGGCGCTCGACTGGGCAGGGGTCTTGTCATACATGGGCCTAGCTTTGGGTGTCATTGGGTCCTCGCTCTCTCTACCCTTTGGCTTGTTCGTGCTCCTTGCTCAGCGGCAACCTGAACGCTACATCCAGGACCAGGTGCGCCACATCCTGGCAAGCGCCACTCGCTTGGTTTGCATTTGTGTTGCCTGGGTATGGACCGCATGCACTCAGGATGCTTTCATGTGCACTGTCATTGCATAGCGCACCACATCACCGCAGCACAGGCTGGAAAACGAAACGAGTATGCTCCCATGTATTTAATGGTCTTGAAGCATTCTGCCAGTCCAAGTGCCAGCTATGGTACGTGCTCTTGCTTTCATTAGAGTGGATGTGAGTGCACAACCGTTGATGTTTCATGATGTTGAATTGCGAGCTCCGAATTCGGGGTTGCTTTCCAGCATGTGTGATGTACTGTCAACGTAATAGAAACGAAACACTGACGACCATACCGTAACCTTTCATAAGCTCTCCGTCACAGATGTTCCCTGAAACAGCACTGAGTCCATGCATGATGCAGACGACAGCAGGACGTTTGAAACGGCTTTCGATGTGAACTGCAGTAAACCCTTTTTGTATCATACCTTTGCGAAACGTCATTACACTCCACCAGCAATTCACCACTGTACCTTGCAATTCAATCCACTTTTCACGTGCATGCCTGCGGAGGCGCGGTGGCGATCTGTGACTGTACATTTCGGCCATCTGCTTCTCAGGGGCTTCCAATGCACGATTTCACTGATGGTGTGTGCTTGGAGCAGGTCACTGGAGTGGGGCGAACAAGAGAAACGGTCACCACCATCTTGATTTTACTGGCCGTCCTCATACTCATCCCGTTCACGCCCGACTCCCCAGATATTATGGACATGCTGCCGACCGCCAGCACGACAATGTCCAGCTCCCTCACTGTGTGATGCATATGCACGTCTCACCTGCTTGCCCCCATAAGTTTGTGTGTGAGGTATCGTCAGTGTGCGAGGTGCCCTAAATTACCGGTACTGCCAGAGCCATGTGGGGTTGCCTGACACAACCGAGTGGTTATTGCCACGCAACGCACTGATCCTTGGGTTGATTCTGTTTTCTCTGTTGGCTCTGGCAACTGTTGGCTCTACGAAGTTGTTTGTCATATGTGTTCCACGGGCAGTCCACATTGGGCAGTTGTCCAGGGACATTGTTAGTCATTACGTCAGTGTGGCTGACACCTGGACGACAAGATGTAATCTCCTTCGTGTGGATTCAGGTGACGCAGGTAACCCAAAACAGTCTTACCCTTTTTCTCTGAGGGAACAACATGGCAACACACAATCGCTGTCAGAATCACACACGCACAGGATATGCTTCCGACTGGTTCACCTAGGGGATCTCAAATCCTTTGAGATAACATGATTCTCACGTTGCAAAAGCAAATTGGGAAAGGGGAGGGGGGTGTTCGCATATTATTGAGAGGACCTTTAGGTGGCCTTGGCCAGAAATGTTTCTTTGGATCGAACTGGAGCTTCCCAGTCCCACTTTTATGAAGCATGCCGGAAGGAGCACTTTCCTCACTCCACCAGCCAATTGCAAGTCATGTGGCGAATGCACATAGAAAAGGCGAATGCAGGCATGGTCATACGCACGGAGCATTTGCCGATGGGGTGCACATCCTGAGCACCACAGTGCAGCCTACAGTTGAGGGGCCATGTACGTGTATCTCACATCCACGCAATCGCAGCTCCTGCTGCGCTCCACAAAGACAGCTTGTGTCGGCGCGCGAAAGGAATGGCACCTTGTGTAGGGACCTGGAAGAAGTTTTCCTGACCGGTATGATGAGAAGGGTACTGACTGGAAGTGACGACGCTTCCACGATGTTTGAACACATCAAGGTACCAAATACAGCCCTCAACATGGCCTCACTTGCTCGGGAGAACACATCCACCCACCCAGGTGACGTCTGGAGTGGGGACGGCACTCCCCGCCCTGATCCCGCTTCCATCATTTGTTAGGACGGACCAAATCAGACAGGCTACGCGGGCCTGCTCCACAGCAGTGCAACACTAGTTCCAAGCTTGCATTACGCACTTGTGAAGAACCCAACTTGGCTTTCAATAACCTGTTTTCAAATACCGGTACATTGAATAGGCTTATGGCAGTATGGCTGTAACAAACCCCATGCCAATGCCAAATCATTAAGCCATTTAAAGGTTGCAGAGCTGTTCTTGATCAGGCACAAAGTGAGTCGATGTCCGAGGAAAGCATAGCTGGGGGGTTTGGTATTGTGCCCATCTTGCCAGGTCCCCAGCCAACAGGACCTCCCTCCAATAGAACAGTCTTCTTCCTTTTACCACCGCGACGAATCAAGAGGCTAATTGGCTTGAAAGGGCACAAACGTACGGTGTTCAGAGGAACTTGGTTTTCTCAACAACAATCATGATGAGCTGGTGTTGCGGAACTGCTTCGCACCGATCAGCTGCACGAGGTGAGCTGACTGAGCTGGAAGCCACGGCATCCAGTAAAAGACTTGTCTCTCATACAGATACGTTTTGCAGACTGTCGTGTGTTGGACAACAGCGACTATACCAGGTATGGCGAGATCCAGTTGGTCATACTGCCGCTTTGATGCCTTTTTATCAAGCACCAGGCACTAAAAACACAATGTAGTCTGGCCTGGACATCCTTTAATAAATGGGCCGCGTCACACAGCGTGTGCATCTCTACTCAGTAGACTAATCAGTATTACTGATAGTTGACTTCCTCGTTATTGTTGACTGACAAAACGGAGACAGTCAGAATGGGTTTATCCTTGACTCAGCTATGCATAGCTTGCGGCGCCTTCCCAAAGTGTGCTGCCAGCCTTATGTCACCAGGACAATACTTAAGAGAGCATTGCCAGTGCTGCTGGGCTTAAATCTGCATACAGGGATACAAAGATACTATCCACCTAACAAGCGAGTTCAGATCCATCACTCTCCCCAAAAGCAATGTCTCCAAATCGACGTGACACGTCTTGCTCATCTGCCCCCAGAGGATGGCTAATTGCTCAGTGCTTTGCCATGATGAAGTTCAATCCCCACTTTCGCCCGCAAAAGGTTATGCCTGTTCAGGCATCTG
>NW_028323955.1:0-19000 GCF_984573655.1 Nuphar pumila | reverse complement strand
ATTATGTGAGCATGCAATATTGCAACAGATGTCTGCGCGCAAGACAGACATTCCAGCAAGGACAATGGGCTGTGCGTCTCTAGAGCGTATCCATGCACAGCAGTAGAGCAGTGTGGGCCTGGAGTCAGGATGCTGACTCCAGGCCATAGTTGCAGTACAGTTGCATGCACACACACACTGGTTCGTCCTACATGTGCATCTTTGGCAAGCCTTGCCAAAGTTGAAGCCATCCGGTGAGGGGGACAGCTTGGATAAAATAAGCACAATACCGTTGTCATCCAACATCAAAACCTCACATGCTCTTGCATTGAAAAACCGTGGTTGAAATTCCAGATGCAAGCCAGCGAAAATGCTCGACGTATCCATGCTGCTTATGTATGCCCTTCAAGAATGTATTGACGCCCTTTGTGGTCAGGGGTGCCATGGAAACACTATGGAACACCAGGGAGGATGCTGGTGTAGCAATTTTATCCCCATGTTGGTGCAAGGTTTGGCACATCGTGTTCTGTGGTGTAGACCTGGGTGAGTAGCTTGCTAATGTATATTTTTTGCAGGGTGTTTGGTTGGACGCCTGCCAACGAGATTAACAACGGACGGTGGGTCATGATGGGCGTCGGGATTGGATTGCTCACAGAGTATGCTACCGGCGTGGACTTCATACATCAACTTCAGCTCATGATCTCGTACCTTGGCATCCTCGACCTGGACTAGTCCTTCTTGTAACAGATAGACACTATGGCACCCTATCTCCTTTTATTTCTGCATGACTCCTTGCAATTTTTGTGTGTGGTGCTGCACAATGGCATGCAAGTTCTTGGCAACGTTTTGGATGCCTTGCATTCAGGTACTGGATGCATGCGTTGCGGATTGCGGCCGCCTCCCTTTGAGACCGCATGTTTTCGTTGTACTTGTGCGGCATGTTCTGTGTTAAGAGGACGAATGCGTTGTTTTTTGACCCAGCTTTTGTGATGGGGTTAGCGCTGGCAGCTTGCTTGATCAAGTCCCGACCTGGTAGGTGACCTTGGGTGCACGGTTACTTGCATACCTTCAAAAGCACAGACTTTTGTGTATGTAGATTCTTTGTCGGCGAAGCACTGATGTAATGAAATATCGTCACATTATTGCGTTGGCGATTGTATATGTCATGCTGGTTGATGGCAATGGGGCAATGTACAAACGCTGTGCACGTGGGCTCGTCTTTTTGATGTCGGGGGTCACTTGGAAAATTTGGCATTGCGAAGTTGCTGGAATGGCTCTCCTTTTTGTGCAAGCAGAGCTACCAGGGTAACATGTTGCAAAATCACAGGGTGTTGGCTTCAGGGAGCGCCTGCGTTTGCTAAGTGAGGACACAACGTGCATGTTCACTGTGGCCATCTCCAAGTTACATCATGGCAGATTGTATGCTGGCATTGCATAGAACGCCTATCAGGTATGGGAATCAGACAACATACTCCATGCATACATTTTTGGTATACGCCCCCCCAATCCTAGTGCAGCTTGCGTTTAGTCTCTGCTGCCTTTACGCATGTAGCCCAGAACGAGTGGCCTCATTGGATGCCATCTGCAGCAAGTTGCGCAGTCTACCCAACATCGGCGTGCTTGCAACCCTCAGGTGCCGGAGCAGCAAGCAAAGTCACTGAGTCAAACCGTCCCTGCACATTGGCACTGACCAGCACCTTGAAAGTGCTGAGATCCAGCACTGGTGCGACTGTAGGGCGACCATAGCGCACATTGAAAAGGTAGATTGGTGTGTTCCAGACTAGCAAGCAGCTTGTGCATGCTATCATGACCCAGCAAGTCACCAAACATGATCGCCTTTCGGCAGGCAATGGAGCGCAGCACCTCCCAGACTGCCTCTGGAATCCTGGTTTCAGCATGATGTCGGGGGCGGTCAGGATCGGCCGCAAGTTCCGAGAGGAAAGCGCGGAGGTCGCCAGAGGAGAGGGGGCGCCCAAACACAACTGGCACATGCGTGACGGTCCACTCGTTCGTTGCAGGTGACATAGGTGAGATCTCAACTCGTTCCACCTGCCAGCCCCAGGAGTGAACAACAGCCTGAAGCGTTGCAAGGTTGCTCCTTCTTGGTGCGAGAATGACTCATGAAGCACTGCCCTTAGCTTGAGCTTGAAAAGGGGTTCACCATCCGATATTGTGTCAGAGAAAGCAGCAACTGTCCCACACGCTGGAGTGCTTGAAGTGATGGCGGAGGCCTCTGTGCCGGAAAGCGTTCCGGGAGCGCCACAAGCGCTGGTTGCAGAGGATCTGGCCGCGAAATTGCCGGTAGGGTGTTTAAGGCTTGTTGATTCTGTCATGTCCTTCCTTGCGTCCGTAGGCAAAGCAGCGCACTTGCATGGGGTTGGGCTGCCAGTTATGATGCGATGACGGCTGGAGGGGACGCCAGCGGCGGATGCAAGCTTGGATGAGTGGTCTTTCTGGGGTTGGAGACACCCCTTCTGCTGATCCTGCTGCTGCTGCTGCTGGTAAGCTGCAAGCAATGGGCTGTGCAAGGCCTCTAACCGGATACGCTCATGCGCTGCGTGCTGATCGATGGCAAGAAGGATGTTGCCGTGACGTGCCAGGATCACCTTTCGCGACATCTGCAACAAGCAGAGTCTCCACATGCATTCGGCACAGTGCAGAATCCATGATGATCAATACATGATCCTTCGTCCCTATGCATCGTTTCCCCTTTGAACGACACATGACATCTCCGTGCTGCTCCGAGACATGGAGCAGCAGCTTTGATGTTAGCTGTTGCCCTGGAACAGAACCATGCATCACATTCTGGTGCGATTCAAAAGCTAGGAGTAAGAGGCACTGTCCGCAGCTGGGTCTGCTATAGCGTACTTGGTACATCCGATACAACACCACAAACACCCACCGCAGCGTTCATTATCGTCAAGTTCACTGATAAGGGTAGGTTTGCCTCGTATCTCATACCTGCGACTGCACGCATGTCTTTGCACACAAAAGGCCGGAATGCTGACAAGGTTGACGTTGCACCAAACATCACACAACCTGCAATGGGCATTCCAAGCAATACTCGTACCTGGCCAATGATGGTCAGATTGCTCAGCTGCGCCCGCCCTACGTCGCTGGGCACAACAGCAGCTCTCGGGCTGCAGCTTGTCAAACGTGGCAAATCCATCACGGGGACAGTCGCCTTGACCGCACCAGCGTTGACATGGACTCCCATGCACTCCCGTAACAGCTGCCCCACGCCTTGGACAGAGGCCCTGTTGGAGGGATCAAAGCTCAGGTTTGACTCGTCCAAGCCAGGCATCACGTTTCTCAGGCTGTGCGGCAACGATGAATGGGTTGTCGGTCGAGATGGCAACTCTGAGCTTTGCTTATGAGTCTCCACACCCTCTGCCTTCTGCCACTCTGGTTGGTTCACTCTAGTGAGCCCTTGCTTGCCCAGATTACTGGGAAAGGTTGCCTGGATGCAAGCCTTTAAATGAACGCTCAGACTTGGCGTGCAATTCGCTCGGCCTGCCACTGTTGCTGGGGTGAGATGGCAGGTAACTCGAGACAGGAGTGTGGTGGGGTCAGCACGTGGGCTGTTGGAGGCCTGAAGATCGGCAGAAGGGTTGCACAGACCAATAGAGCTCGTTGGCATCGTTTTCTGCACATGAATGCCCTGTCAGATGTTGGGCTTGTGATAGTCCCCGTACCGTGCCAGTAATTGCATGAATAGGGTACTATCGTATTTGGATGAAGCCTGTGGACATGCACAGAGTACACGTGCAGGTCATGTAAGGAGAAGGCAACATAACCCGCTCATCATCGTCAAGGCTTTCTGTACCCAAAAAAAATTAGGTTGATGTTTGATGCATGGATCATAAACAGGCTCTTGCTCAAATTCAATGCTCCCATGTCGTCCGACTACGCAACCAAAAGTGCAACTTGCCAAATCTGTCGCCTATACCTTGTTGATGTAAGGATCCATGTGGATGCGGTAGTGTTAAAAAAAGAGACATCGTACCTCGTTGGGGTGCGAATGTGCAGGGGTTATAGGTGCCTTGTCAAGTAATGAATTGTGACTGCCCTTGGCAACAGCAGGCTGGACATGAGTATGGAAGGGCATGGCATGCTCAAGCGAGGCAGTCCCTTGCTTACCCTGTCCAAATGGCTTACTCGAATGACCCAGCAATGATGCCCAGCATCGCATGGGCTGCTCGTGCAATGCTGTGCCGTGATCTGGAACAGAGCGTGTGTACGCTGCAGCCAGCGCGATATCCGGAGCTCTAAGCCTTGGTGCAGGATTGCCCGCATCAACCTGAGAGTCCTTGGGAGCTTGCGTCAATGGGGGGCACGCAACGCACATGGCATCAGTTGCAGCGGGGCGCTGTGGATCGCCCTGTGCCGGTACTGCCTTCTGGATTGAAGCTGAAGTCCGAGTAGGGGAGCATGCTGCACTGACTCCGCTTTGCTCGGCTTGTTGTCTTTTCTCCGGCGCCTTGTCGGCACTAGAAGCGCGAGAGTCCAGTGGAGAGAGTAGAGATTGGTGGAGATCTGCTCCAGCGCTGCATTTGCTCGGCGATGCGCTTGCTGGTGCAACATCAGTGCTGCTGCGCTGATGTGAGGTGACTGCTCCACCGCACGCATTGGGAACAGGGGGTTCAGATGCCGGGCTGCCGTTTAAGCTGGTAGGAACTGCACATGGGGATGAGCAGCCTGGGAGAGCAGTTGCAACAGCAACTGTGGCGTCCGGGCCTTGAACGATTTTGTCCCGTTGCTGGCATAGGGATGGCTGCAGCGGTGGTAGTGTAGCAGACCTCGGCGCAGATCTGGTGCAGTGCCAGTCGCCTGAGCAGGTGCGGTGCAAATCCCCAGCCGCACGGTCTGAATCACGCACACCCTGTGCTTCAGGAAACGTGCAGTCTTGGTAAATCTGGTGAGTTGGTGTCTCTACGTCACCTTTGGCAGCGCGGGCTCGTTGCGTTTGAGAGGAAGGTATTCTGCTGACGATTTCTGGTTCGACGCAATGGCTTGTCTCCATGGCGGGCGGAGAGCTGTGTATACGGGCGGGGATGAGCACTGGCGGAAGGCCAAAACGATATGTGTGCTGGTGAGGAGGACTTTGCAAGGCCTCGCTGTCACTTTGGTTTCTTAGGCGCGTGCTCGGGCTTCCATGGGTGGCATGACAGGCTTGCGCGACAGTGGGAACGCTTGCAGAACGAGCTTGACCTCTGTGCGATGCATGCAAGCTTGTGGGACCAATCAACGCACTCGGAGCACGCAGCCGAGCCACGAGCTGCGGCACTGGGTCAGGCAACGATGCTTGGGCATTCGTTGAGGGGCAGGACCGGTTGAGTCGAGCATCAGGTGGATCTGCAATCATGCAGGCACGCGATGTGGTAGGGGCCATGGCACGTGCCACAAGCGCTTCGCATGGTGCTTTGGCACGCCGGTAGGTGGCTTGCAAACGGAACGCGACGTTGCTCTGACATCGGCGGTCAAAGGTGTCATCCGTGCGGGAGTCTGGACGTGCGGAGGAACGATGCCGCTTGCAGTGCGTGGGCCAAGATTTCAAGTGCGTGTCCTCTGTGAGTGTGGCGCTTGGCAGTGCACCTCCCGCATCAAGAGCACCCTGACCGCGGCAGCTGCGAGTGCAAGCTCCAAGGGAGTCTGTGCCAAGTCTGGCGTTTGCAAGGCTTGCTTCTTTGCCAGGGTTTGAGTGACTACGAGGAGGTGACATTACGCCATGGAGTGATCGCCACCACAGGCATTCCTGCGGTTGCACTGCTTTGTCCTGTGTGCTTTTGGCTGCATTCTCAGGTCCCAAGTTGTGAGCCATCTCCTCCAATTCTCGATCCAAGGATCTCCACTCCAGGTCGCCATCTGGATTGTTGCTTGGTTTACGCTTGGCGGCAATTTTGCTGGGACTGCCGTTGCTACCATACGCTCCGGCCCTGGTGGCCATTTTCAGGGCGCTAACCTGTTCAGACAAGCAGTACTCGGTGGGGCTGGGAGCAGTACGGACAAGCAGCTCTCGGTGGATGGGGCTGCCAGTGTGCAAGCTGTCAAGGTCATCCGAGTCCAAAGCAGACACTGAAGCTGCTCCCAGCAAGCAGCCTTTGCCCTCGCCAACGAGCAGGCGCAGAGGGCGATAGAACACGGGAGAAATGCTCAAGGGAGGCACACAGAAAAGGTTCCTGCGGCATGGGGTTGACATTGACTGCAAGGGTGTGTGGCCATGGGAACCACAACTCGGTATTCCAAGTAGCAACCTGTCGCACTCCCATCCACTGGCCTGAGGGCTCTCTGGCAGCTGCGCAACAGCCTTTGCGTTGCTGGCCAGTGTTCCGCATCGATTTGAGCCGTTGCTGAGCTCCTGTTTATGATTCTCGACATCCAGAAAGTGAGGGGAGAGGCCCAGCTCGTTGTGCAGTTCGGCTTCATCTGCCATCGACAGGCCAATGCTCTGCGGTGAGTCGCCAGTCATGAAGCTTGCTAACGGCATCATTGCCGGGTCCTTGCGCCTGACACTACCCGCTGCTTGCCCCAAGTCAGTGAGGCGTGTTTCTGGCATCAATCCTTTCGAAGTCAGGCTGGGCAACAGCACGTCGTCTATAAGAGGTGAACGGCACAGCCGAGTTGTATCGAGCAGTGCATCAACTGGCGAGGGGAGACTGCAGGAGGTAAGGCATGCCAGGGTTGTGAGATCGCCACCAATTGCCTCAGGAGAGACACGATCCATGTACCACGCGGACATGGGGGAGTGCTGCCAGCCTGCAGGCAAAGGTGATCGAGTGCGCAGGCGATGTGCCGCTGTGGGTTGTCGCTGAGCGCTTCCCGGCTGTGTGGCAGGCGAATGGAACTGGCGTTGGCAAATGCTTGAGGGCCAGTCTGGCCATGCGTCCGACGCTGCTAGACGCGGCGTGCTTTGCGGGCTGTCTCGGCGTGGCGTTCCAGTGGATAGCGGCGACAGCTGCCTAAATCGGCCTTTCCGACCCAAACATTCTAACCCGAAGCTTTCCAGCCCACATGATTCGTGTTGAACATGGATGTCAGGTCGACTCTGCTGCTGAGCGGGGCTTTGACTGCGAGGGAGGCTGGAGTGTGGCCCGTGAAATGTGCAGCGCCGCTTTAGCTTGGGCATCCCGGGACTGTCCTCGTCATGGCGCCAATCGCACCACCGGACGTCCGCTCTTCGACCCTGTGGCCGTGTGTCAGCATCCGGATCAGCTACATGCACACACATTTTGCCTGCCTCTTCACCTGCTGCAGCAGGAATGGCTGCTCTTCGACTCCGGGCTTCTGTTGCATGTGCACGCGCTGCGATGCTTGTCCCACATCTGAATGCTCCAGCGCCCAAGCTACCACTGCCTGGTCTACCTGTCACAATTGCTTGTGCGATTCTAGAGCGTACCTTTTGACTAGCGCTGCCTGCCCGCTCGTCTGTGGTGGATTGCAGCTCATATGCCGACTGCTGATGACTCGCTGCCTGAATGAGAGGCAAGGCACGGGGACTGACGCAACAAGCCAGCCCAGAATCTACAGACTGGCGATGCACATGATGGGAGGGGTCACTTGGCGAGGTCCTTTCAGCTTGTGCTTGACGAGCATTATTCGTAATGCTTGGAGCGAATGCCAAATGGCCCTCGATCGCCGTGTCACTGTGCGCTAGAGCGTTGCGCACGCTCGCAGGCGGATGGCAACCCTGCAGGCGTAGCAACAGCTGTTGCGCTTGCTTCAATGCCACGTGCGACCGGCTCTGTGGAAGGCCGCAGCATTGCCGTGCAACTTCAACACTATGCTGCAGTGGCAGAGGTACATTCCGAACGCTCGTTTGTACATCCATTGCTGCTGTACCGCTTGCCTTTACTGCCTCGGCCGCTAATGGCGCATGCGCTGATGGCAATGCATCTGGACGTTGCGGCACGTGCGCCCTAGCTGTTGTCGACTGATCACGGAGCTCCTGAGGAAAGGCAGGATGTGACGCGTTGCCGCACAGTCGCGCGATCTCTGCCGCCACTTTTGCTGGGAGGAGTGGGCCCCAGGCCTGCTGGATGGCGCGAGCAACGAGGTGGAATGCAGGGCTGCCAGGATGCACGAGGGCACTTCGTTCCAGCACAGGGCCAACAAGGTCTGGGTCGTCTGTCATGATAAATCGTAGTACAAATACCGCATGCTCCTGCCGTGCACCCTGGCCGGGCGTCTTGCGCCGGAGGGGGGGACCTCGAGAGCTTCTTGGCCTGGATTTGAAGTTGCTGGCGTCAGCGAGTGGCCCGCCGGCCAGGGAGCATGGGAGGGTGTTGCGCACACCTTTGAAAACACTGGCAATGAGCGTGTGCAGCGGCGAATCAGAACATGGTACCCCATTGAAGGAGAGGTGTTGCATGCTCTGGTCGGCAGCCGGCTGCAGTGGGGTCAGCATCCAGCCAGTGAGGGTATTTACACCAATGCAAATGCTGACCGGAATGGCTGCAGCACTGGCATCTCCCAGGGCTGCTGCAAGGACTGCTGACGGAGTTTGCAGATGCAGGGCTTGTTTGCCTAGGATCGACACCTTGAAGACGACGCCGGGGTTTGCAAGCGCAAGTCGCAGCACTGTTACCTGAATTTGGGCTTCGCACCCCTCAGCTGCTGACCTGCATACCATCCCCTTAATGCATATAGCAAGGGGTGGGAGGGGAAGAGACATGCATCTCCAACAGGATGCTCTGATGACAATGCATCGTTAGACAACATACAAGGCGATGGTCAGAATTCGGCATACATGGCCCATGTCATGGGACCGCATAAAATGTGAATTCCGATTCTGCTGTCGTTCTATGCTTGGTGCATGTGAACTCTTCGCAATAATGCATCATGTGATTGAGCTCACGATCTCAGATTCTATCACGCACTGCGTGATGTAAAAGCATGATCATGCAAGATACCGCAACGATTCAAGATCGCGATTACCTGTTTTTATCGTTGTGTCTTTGCCTGACGGGATGGCGAAAGAACAACCCATTCAGCTGGAATGTGACGCCGGGGCTGGCTCGGACCGACACGGTATCCTCGCACGTTCGCACACCATGGGCATCCTTGGAGAATGCCAACGTGCGAAGCTGCCCTCTCTTTCTTGAAATGACACGGACATTGGCTGCAAGATCCAAGACTACCTTCAAGTGAGACTCGAGCGCGCTGGGAATGCCTTTGACTAAGACATTATCAGAGAAGTTCTGGAATTCTTGGAACGTCAGACCATCACCCTCGGACTCGACGCTGAAGTCACGTGAGCCAGCATAGTTGATGTTCACTGTTAACGTGTTCGTGCGATTCAATAGGTGGCAGACACATATACTCACAGCAGCGGCAATGTCTGGGCAGAGGTAAGCGGCGTCGATGAACCGATCATCACGAGTGCACAGCCTTGTCGCAGTCATTTCCCGAGAAAAATGCAATGCAATCCTCACCAGCTCATTGACTCACAAACAATCAAAGTTTCTGAAAGGTATTTCAACGCTGCTGAGCCAAGATGGCACGATTCGAGGGCGAATCGCACCCTCGTGTAGGGCTCAACAAGATTTGATGTGAAGTGTCTACAGGGGTATTCGAATGACACCTGTCCAATAAAAGTCTGCAGCAATCCCTTCCCGTGTTGCGCTGCGCGAGTGGATTATACAGACAGTCTCACACCATGCCATTGCATGGTAAGTCGTGAAACGTGACTAGATGGATCATTTGCTGCGGAAGTGACAGGTTCAATAACCGGGGTCGACATGCCACCCTCATTGCCACATTCGCTTGTTAGCATGCTGTTATTGTGGGGGGTTCTTCTCACGGTGGCAATAAGTGCTGAAGCGGACGATTTCAATGGCACTTGCGAGGAGGCAATGCAGTCTTGGATTTCAGAGCAGCGACTCCTTTTTCCGAACGACCGACAAGTTGATAAGGACAAACTGATTTACTTTCTTCATATTCCCCGCACAGCTGGTCGCACCAGCCACTCTTGTTTGATACGACCAGGAACTCCACCATCTCGTCGTTGCGCTAAGTCCTATGACGGTTTTAAGTATAATATATCCGTACCAAATTGCGGCCTCTTTGCGTCGCATGATGACTTTAGTGCCATGCGCTTCCTGCCAAAGGAGTCTGCTGTTTTCACGTCCATTCGAAACCCCGTGGATCGGTTCCTCAGTGCGTATGAATTCGCTATCGAGCTTGGTGCACGACCGGTTGTGACCAAGACACCGAATCAGGCCCGAGCAGACCGAACAAGCACCGGTGACGTGTGGCCATGGAAATACTTGCAGCCCTTTTTTTCGGCTGACATTCAAGCAAAGGTAATTTCCCTCGACCGTTCCACCATACTCTTAAGTTTCCGTCAGTTGACAGGGTTGGAAACCCTGGCGCTCGGATGACTGCAGCGTGAGAGCTCAGTCTCGCAAGGGACCACTTCAGCTTTTCCTCATTGTCAAATCATGGACTTTCATGGCATGTTAGAATGCCTTGACACCACCACTGTGTGCAGAGGACGCAACGCCTAGAACAACAGGGAGGAGGTGCGGTTTCTGTTTGTTGGTTGTAACTATTCGCGAATGCGGAGGGTGCAGCTAAGCTGCACTGGCTGTAGCTAACTCGAATATGACATTGCTTTGCCCTGTTGCATTTCCCTGATCTGGCAAGTCATGATCCCGCTGTTATGTCCTTGGTTGACACCAGCGTGTCCTTCGATGTCTCAGGCAGCAAAATCATTGCCCTTACAGCTGCCTCACCGCCCTCGGCGACACCACTGGCATGATGCCAGCCACTGTATTATGGACGCGTTCATGAGGAGCCATGCTGCCCAGGCTGCTATCACGACCACTGCGGTGACGATGAGGGCCTGAGGTTCTTCAAATTGCTAATCCGACACAAGGACACCGGCACAATGTAGACGAGAGCGACCCCATATTGACGTTGCTCTCACCTCAACTTGCCCAAATCGCTGTATCCTCAGTGCTCTCTTTCGGCTCAGCATGTGCCAAAATGGTACCATTGTGTACCATGGGAGCTTGCAGTTCGGAGGTCGTGGCAGAAAAAGGAAGACAGCAAAGGCCGCGTGTATTACTGGAATGCGGCAACAAGGCAGTCAGTGTGGACGCTCCCAGAAGGCGAGCTTGCAATTGACAGCAGCGCACAGGTCGACCCGTACGACAACGAGCTGCTGATGCCGCTGAGGGAGTTTGCTGAGCACCCCATTGCGCAGGAACTGCTCCACAACGGCCAGCTCTTGCAGGTGTGCCTGCTACCGTGCTCCAGAATGAGGCGCAGACACGTAGTGGTTTCACTCACGTTGCAGATCCTTCCACTGCTTGGCAGGCGAATGCGCAGCGTGTTGCGTCCATGAGCGCCTGGTGCCGACCTGCGGCGACAAACATGATGATAATTTATCTGTCAACAGCACCACCGTATCCACATGGACATTGGCAGCTCAACTGCAATTTCAGAATCGAGAGATGACCTTGAAAATGCACGACACACTTGGCATGTGGGTGATCTCCCTCGCTGTCATTGCAAGTCGGCGGTCAACGAGAATGAGTCACGGATGTGATGTACTGTCTTGTCGTTCAGGAGACATGATAGTTGAAGCGACTGATGGATGTTTGTAGACCTAACATGCATGCACTGAGCCTACTGTCCCGAGCTCGACGAAACGCCCAAGGGTCCATGCGCGTTCATCATGAACTTGCTGCAACTCATGCGACAGGGAGCACCAAACATGGTGATGGGGAGTGCGTGCCTGCATGCAGCCCAAACTGAGTCCTAGAGACTTACCTTTCTGAACAATGAAGTGAACAACTGTTGGTCAACCGTAAGCACCTGCTGTTGACTTCGCAAAGTGTGCCGTTCGATCAGGTTCTTGGCCTGACCAATTACTCGCACGATCCGGCAGCAACCCGGCTGCGCAGCTGCATCCGCTCAGATGAAGCAAGCCAGTACCTGGCCCTTGAGTTTGCCAAGGACCGCCTCCGCAACATGCTGCACGTTGGTGTGTATGAGCGCCTCAAACCGAGTCTGTCCACCCTGTCTACCGCCATCGGAGTCACCCTTGACGGACCCACGTGGAAAGGCGACATGCCGCACGCATTTTCCTACGACGTTTCTGACGATGAGGACGAAGACAAGGACAACAAAGAGAATAAGGTAGATACCTATCACAGCTGCCTGACCCCACTTGGATGATGCACTTTGGTGCCGAGGGCCAAGCAATCCCAGACATGTCAACTCTGGATTCACAGCAATCACCTGTTCCTGATAACACTATCCCTGCCATTGGGTCAAAGAATGTATGTGAACCCCTGAGTAAGCTCTTGGAGCTATCACCGTCTTTCTGCATGCAGCAGTGTTTGCAAGATCATCATCGCGTGATGCCGAGAGCTGCGAATGCTGTTGACCACAATGGCAAAGGTGTGACACGTCTCGTGCATAGCAAGAGGCAGAAGGCCTGCTGGGGACTGGCTACCGTGTAAAGGAATGCCTGCATCCTGATATCCAAGTCAGAGTGACTGCGGATCTCCTCCTGGATCTGCAACGTTGATGAGCAGTTAAATGTGTATGTGGTGCCAAGACAGAGCAGAGACACTGCGTTTTGGTGATGTAAACTTTGGATTGCTTGCGGATCCCGTCACATGATGCTGCTATGGCTGCTGCTGCAGAGAAGCAGGTGTGTGCCATGCTACTGGTGGCGTTAGACTGGGAAAACTACTCCGGAGATTGTTGAGGCCAAGGCTGACTCGATTTTGCAAGCTGCCATGCAGGGAACAGACTTTTTGGACCCGGCGCTACCGCAAACTGTTCGCGAAATCACCGAGATGCTCACAAAGATCAACAGAAACGTTGAAGCTGAGTACAAAGAGGTGCAGAAGCTGATGACACGGCAAGATCACGGCCCTCTGTCGAGTGCGTTCCATCGCTCTGACGCTCCCTTACAGGAATGCCGACCTGATTTGCTGACATCACCACTCACGTCAACTGTTTCCTCAAAGAAAGTTGAATTTGACGCGCACGCGATGTGTTCAGGTTTTAAGCGCATGAAATTATGCAATTGAGGTCCCAAAAGTCCTGTTCGAGGTTTAAGACACCATGTCGGCGGGGAGACTGCTCTCATGTCTTCCGTGCACATGTAAGCTTTCTCAGCTTGAAGCCTTAGTCTTGGCGTGTGGCACGACATGGCATCTGCTGCAAGGTTTTCTCATCACCCAAGGAAGGTTGCGATGTACAAACCCTGTGGTTTGGAGTGGATTGCCCAACTCAGGGCTGAGTACTGGCGCTGCAACCCAAGCGAAGCAAGAGGGAGATCAAATATGGCAAATGCGGCTGTCGCCTGATCATGCAATGCCTTTGCATCCAGCAGCACAGGGCTGTGCTTGTAATCTGCACGCCGGGGTCGCTTTCGAGCTTGCTCAGTTGTGAGTCATGCATAAAGCGGCCGCAGGCGACGGAGCATGAAAGACACGCTCTGCATCCACTTGTTCGACGTGCTATGACTGGACATAACCTTGATGAGAGTCTGGTGCACATCAGTTGTTGCGCCGTTTGCTCCGTTGCAAGGCGCTCACATGTTCGGCCGTTCTGCTCAGGTGAGGAGGAGCAGGATCTGGAAACCAAGAGCGCGAAGGTGAACGAGAAAAGAGCTTTTGCCGTCAAGTTGCAGATGCAGCTGACTAACGTCAAGGCAGGTGAAAAGATCGTTCATGTGAATGAAGCCACCGGTCGTGCGCGGCAAATCATCGGGGATGAGAAGTGGAGGTCCAGTGCGCTTCTGGCCATACAAAAAGGCGTTTTTTATTTTGGCAGAAATAACTTATGCACCCCTCAGCTGGAAACAGCTTCGCTTTTAGCATCCTCCGTCTGCATGACACTGAATTAATTGCATGGCCCGTGGTCCAAGCGTAGCAGTCGTGGCCGCGTACGGTAACTTTTGCCAGCTGCACTTCGTCCCCGGTTGGTTGCCCATCCTATCTCTCGCCTTTGTTGATTGCCAGAGTTCGGTTGAATTGGCAGGATAACTGCGCACAGACAACCACCGAGCTTGCTGGATTTAAGATACGGAAGTGCTTGTGATATGTGCAGCATGGTGAACCACTTGCCTGCTCATGTTCTTGCAATTACGCTTGCAAGCGCTTGTGCAGACAGCACAGTGGCGCAGAACTTTGCTTCTTGCGAAGCAAAGGCACGGCAGAAGAACAACAGCAAGCGCGATCGCATCCTGGCTAAGCTCACGACAGCAGGAGGCGCATCGTTCCGTTTCTCAAAGGCTGCAAGGGCGCGCATTCCTGCAGAGGTCATTGAGGAGATCGAGACGCTGAATTGGATGGACATGGAGCTCCACACTCTGGCACTGGCCCTCCACAGAGCAACGATTGATCAGCAACTTGATGACGGCACATACCAGGTAAGTTATGCGGGCTATTTTTGCTTTGTAAATGTTAGGAAATTTGTCTTACTCTCGTCTTATCCCTTGAGGCGAGTTTTTGGCGCGATTCCCGGTCCTTTACTTTTAGAAGTTGAGTAGCCATTGCTCTTCTCAGAACTTCACAGCTAACAGATGGTGGTGTTTATCGGCTTTGCACGTGATGCAAAGGGGGCTATCTGTACCACTCTCAAAGCTGGTGCTGCTGTGCAGGATTTGGAAGGATATGCCAAGCCTCATCCCCCTAAGGAAGACGTGGAGGACAAGAAGGACGAATTGTAGCCTTGCATAGCTTGCAGATCGAACATTGACTCCCTCTCGCATGGCTTCTGTTTGATGAGCAGCTACCTGGTAGGTTGACGTGATGATTGGCCGACCTGACAAGCGACCAAATGGTTCATACTGGCAACATCTTGGTATTTATGGCAATACCAGCTGATATCGGGCTGCACCTCGTGTTGGCAGATGTTGCATGGTAATGTGATGACGTGGGCAACTATTAGTTAAACATGACAAATGCGATTTGCATTGTAGCCACCTGCAGAGCTTTACAAAGGTTGCAACTTGCCCATTGCATCCAACGACCAGTTGGGTTTTCGACTGCCAGTGGATCTCATTTCGTGTTGCTAGATCCAGAAGTTCACAGAAATGCTTGTGGAGAGTGAACGGACAAAGTGCCAGCACTTTGCTGGAATGTACAATGCATCCCCTGGATGGAGCACAGTCTCGGTGTACTGAGCATCTTTGAAAAGAGGGTGCAAATCGAGGTCTGGCGATTCTACGTCCACCGCGCTAATATTGCCTTGCAATCGACTGTATGCGCCGCCCTTGACGTTTGTCCGTTTGTCTATGTAGAGGAGGGGCGTCTGACTCCAAGCATAGAGCCTCACATACTTGGATCCTGTAAAGAACCAAAACTTGTCAAAGTCTGAACCGGAGCTGGCGTTTTGTACATAGTCCTACTGATACATTCAGGCGTTGAATACTGCGTGCAAAATCCAGTTTCTGCGTCCTGTGGACCGTTTCTGTGGACGGTTAGCAACAAATCGGCCTCCGCAACAGCCACAAACCATGTTTGCACCAGTAGGGAACCTCTAAGCTGGAAACGAAGTGGCAGTCACATGCTGTGTTCGGGGGTGGAAGCGGAGAGACACACCTGAGACTTGGCATAAAAAGTTATCCATGCTATCATAGTGGAGAGGGGTGACCTGCACAACATTGAGTTTCACATGACATGCATGCTGTGGAGTATGCATGCGTTTATAGGGCAGGGGAGCGGCAAATTGACAAACACACACCTGCGATGACAACTGACGGAAATACTGCCCATTGAAGCCCTTGCTAGTTCGTAGTGAGTGAGATCTCTGCATGGTGAAAGGTCACACAACACGTTCGCATGCGCCACAAGAGTCAGGAACGGTGACAACTCATGGAGTGATAAATTGAAATTGATCGCAATCCAAGTGCAACTGAAGCGAGGTTCCAGCAAGTCGAACGAGCTGAAGGAGGAGGGGCGACGCACGGTGCCAGAGGTTCCCATCCAAATGTTCATGAGCTCCCACGGGCCATGCCAGCAGGCAGGAAATCGGATGTCCTCGAGCAGTGCAGGAATCTGCTCAAACAGGCGGTGTTGCGCCAGGTATGCAATGGAGTGCGATGCTTGATGCGGCACGGTCTGTGCAGTGTTGGCATCTGTTTGCAGGTCACGCCCACTGCAAGATGGCGTGTCGTCGCTGGATGGTTCGACAACAGGAAGAGCCTCTCTTTCAGCACCCTCCTGCCGTTTGCAAGCCTCGTGGTTCTGATTGCGCACGAACGCCGACCTGGCCACAGATGCAGGGACGGGGTCTCGCTGACAGGCAGCTGCGCACGAGGTAAACGGCATACTCGTATGATTTGCAATACAAGCGTCGCTCTTGGCATGCGAACATGCTGACTGGCCGTCTCGGGTCACTGGACAATGCCCCGCCTCCATGCGTTCCAGACTGTCCATGGAGTGAGGTGTGCTGCGGGCGTTTGCGCTCAACTCCTTAATGTGCTTGTCGTCTGAGGATGCTTGTATTGGAGCGGCATTGCCTGTATTTGTTGCATGCCTGTCGTTCAGGGCGCTTGGGCCCATGTACTCCTCGATGAATCGGGCCAGCGTCATGGCCTCCTCATGCCAGCTGTTGTCAGACGCGGTGCCTATCTCAAGCGGCACGGTCCTGTGCCCATGCTTCCGAATCCACCATCCCAGGTCGATCCACTTCCTGAGCGCAGGCCACTCGGCCGCTGCATCTGCAGCAAAACCGCACGGGTTGAGGCTCTAACACACGCTCGGTGCACAAGAGGTCATGATCTCAATGGCAGTTCAACTCATTCCCGATTCCTAAGCACCAATCGCGAGCGTTCAAAGTCCGGGCTCATGAGCTGCATTGGAAGTGCATGCCTTGCACAACACGATCTCAGGTGTTGCTGCTACTGCTGGAGGCGCTGGTAAAGCTCCTGCTTTGGGGCCAGCGGCCCCAAAGGCCCCTCAAGGTGCCAGATGGCATTACCATCCCCGACAACGCAAAGCACGCCCACAAGAGCGTACCCTGGAGTACAACTGCCTTGCTCTTCTTCCAAAACCCTGCCTTGAAGTCCTGTTCGGTCAGGGAACTCAAAGGACGCAACTCCACGTGATGCTCCACCCCTGGGAGGTCAACCCTGGCACCCTGCAGGAGATGCCCTGCATGACGCTCCTTTCCATTCATGCATACCACAAGATATACGAGTCAACATCGTGGCGTTTGAAACGAACCTGACCTTCGTTAGGGTCATGATGTGCCATGTTATCGTTGCGAATGGCAATCTTGTGATCCTGGTCAGCATCCTCATTGTAAACCTTGAAGCGGTCATGAATCAGGAGAGGTTGAAAGAAAATTTCACACCTTCTCTGGCGATGCACAAAATCAGAGCCTGGCGGGGTGCAACATCCTGTGGAATATGAGGAGTCGCGATTCATTTGTTGATATGAACTGTGTGGGACACAACGCAATGGAAGACTGATCAAATTAATTTCCAGACATGATTAATGAGAAAAGAACATTCGTGTTTCCTGCATAGTCCCTTGCTTCTCGCAGCTGAAGGCGCACCTTCAAGGGCGGCAGATTGTTCTTGCATTGCGGCCAGAGGTCCTTCAATGGCAGACAGAAATGGCTCATACATGAAATCAGGGGCACCTAACAAAATAGCTAAATCTACGTGTCGCATGGCATCAACGAGCTTCGACGTGTGATGTTGACAACTTGCCGTGAAGAGCACAGCCGCACATAGATGGGCGTAGATATTTGCCTCTTGCCAGCAAGGCGAGTCCCAGAGGCCTTCACGTCGTTTGTTCTGGCATACGTTTATGACGGTGGTCGCAGCTCTGTCGGCTAAGTCCCATTTACTGCTGCTGTTGGTGCAACCAAGGGTTTCGCGGAGCGCCTCTTCGCATGCACTCGCAACGTCAGTGTCGGTATCCTGGAATCCCCGTAAAGTCGCTGGAAGATACTGAAAAATTATCTTGCGAATGACAGCCACGATGTCCTCCTCCATGACACTAGAGCTATCCATGGACATGTTTTTCTCGGATACAGTTTCTCGGATGCAAATTGAGCAAACGCATGTACTCGAAGTAGGTGAGTATATAGTGAATGCATGATCAGCTTTGTGTTGTGGCACCGCTTGCAGCGTTCGTGGGAAGCTGGGAAGCTTCTACATCGGAACCTATCTGGTGAGACACTGAAGCCGGATAGGCCAAAGCCCTTCGACAAAAGGCTGGACGAGGGGTTGCGCCACGGGTTTGCCTCGTTATTGCCCATGCAGCACACTAGATTCCGTAGCAGGATGACAAGTGATACTCAGCACTTAGAAGCGCTTACTCACGCACGACGTTATAGAGTTCTTGGAGTGAGCGAGTGCTTGGGGCGTCAGGGCATACACGGGAATTTGTGAATAGAATGTCCTGAATCGAATTCGCATAGTCCACCTGACTGTGTGCTTTGCAAACACACGCAAACGGGCTCGAGATGTCGGACGCGTACGACGCCAAAGTCAAGCATTGCTCTGTTATTGCAAAACCTCTAGCATCTGAGAAACTTTGTAAAAAAATTTTGAAACTCTGCAAGAAATCTACCAAGAACAAGCAGGTGAAGCGAGGAGTTAAGGAGGTAGTGAAGGCGATACGGAAGAAAACGAAAGGGTGTGTGCCAGCCGCCGAACTCTTTCCTCTGGTTGCATTTGCGTGCACGACATAGATCCCCTCTTTGCATGTATCATTAATGTAGTTGACAATCGGCAAGTTGTTTGCCTTGCCTCAGACGCAAACTTAGGCAACTCAACTGCGCCTTGCTGTGTCCATGTCTGGCCAGATGCGCCATGAAGAGCTCAGAGGGTTCAGAAAAACCGTAGCTTATTACATTTGTTAAGATTGAAATCTCAGGAAAACGCTGCGTAACAAACTCTAGGGTCCTCACCCTTTGGCGAATGTCCTGCACGGCACTGAAGCTGGTGGTCTGAGGCCTATTGGAGAATTGCACGCTAAAGAAGCAAGATGTTATCCAACTAATGTCATGTTTGACATTGCGTGCATCTTGACGATTT
>NW_028323954.1:0-19000 GCF_984573655.1 Nuphar pumila | reverse complement strand
CCTCCAGGGCGGTGCAGGGCCGTCATGCTCACAGAGCTCGCGACGCTTTCCGCGGGCCTGGGGACGTGGGGGAGCGGAGGGGGGGGGGAGGTCGGGGCGTCCACCCGCGCGGAGATATGAGTCATCAAGTCCTCCGCACCGCTCCGTTGCTCTAGGATGCGATCCATCGGCGCTTCGTGGGGCCACGCGGCGAAGGACATGTCCCGGAAATGGCTTGCGCGGTTGCTCGGCCCAGAGGTGGGAGGGGCCCCGGAGAGGGTGAGGAAGTGTGAGAGCGAGAGCATCTTTGAGTGATGCGGGCCATGACGGGGTGAGTCATTCATGACCGAGGTGCTGCCGGTTCGACGGTGTGACCGCGGGAGTGTGATCGTCTGGTCGGGCGAAAGCGCATCGCCGGACTGAGAAACGCGTTCGAGTGAGATGACATTAGAGTGAGAGTAATGAGAGGGAGTGTGGAACGCCAGAGCAGAGAAGGCCTCGGGGGCTTTGGTTCTCGGCAAGCCATCTGCCTCCTGCACTCAGGCGTCTTTGGTTGGGCATTCTGACAAGTGACGAGCGACACAACAAGAGCAGCATGTGCAAGTGGGTGTGGTTGCGCGCTAAAACATTTGGATACGCAGCGTTTGGTGGTTCAGAAATGATGTTAGGAGCTTGCTGCCTTGCAGATACGAATGACTCCCAGACAATGCCTTCAAACCCAGCAAGGTAGAACCAAAGAGCTGATTCAACAGGTCATGCGTACACTGTTGTGCGTTCAGCACTGCGGGTAACTCGTCGACCAGTGATGACGGGCAAGGCGTGAGATACCAGATGCGCTGAAGAGAAGAGACACCAGGGTGGCTGTACCTGGTGGAGCTTGCCGTTATCGGAGTGGCGATGTGCCCTTGCTTGAGTTTCGTCCTCGTAGTATGCGGAGATTCGGGGTGACTCAGAGTATGCATTGGTGATGGCGTCGTATGAGTCATCGGACACCAGTGGGGTGTGCCAAGAGCCATCGTGCCGTATCATGGAGTCGGTAGAGTCCTGATTGATGTGGGGTTTTCCGAGGTGAATATGGGCCCCAGAGCTGGAGTGTGATGCTGTTGTTGGCAGTGTGGACGACGCTTCGCCGGAGCTGGTGGATCTGCGCTGCAGGATGGAGGCACTCGCGGCGGGAACTGAGTCAGAGCTTGCAGTTGGGTGTAGCCTGCAGTAGGGGGGTGGAAGGGGGTGAGTCAGTGCTGTGCCAGATTGGGACCCTAACCCCATTTTCATATCTCTTAAACCAAAGAAGTCGTGCATTTCGGGCATCTACACCCGCACATCACACGGTCTGGCAACGCGCTGGGGTGAGTCATGTCACCCAAGGTCCCAGGCTCCTGCTGTGCTGTTTGCATGGTTAAGCTAGTGTGTTGCATTTGTACTGCTTGTTCATGCAAAACGGTGCGAAACCCGGTTACATCATAGCGTTTCATTTCCTGCTGTGGCGATTTGCATGTTTCTGATGGTGTCTTGTTTACAACACTACCGCACATCCACAGGGACCATGGCAGCTTCGAGCCCTCCATGGAAAGCAGTGCCACCAAAGCGATCACCCGGGGCAAGCCTAGCTGTCTAACTGGTTTCACACAGCTACGTAGATCCACATTGTAGCTTCACAATGCATTTCCTGTATGGTAAGTCAGGCTCGTCCAGGTACGCTTGCCTCAGGTGATGGTAACGGTAGCACTGATTCCCAAGCGGTCCTTGGAGTTGCCAATGTCCACGTGGATGCGGTTGTGTGGTAAAAAGATGCATCATCATCATTACTTCCCTTCATAGATCACAATGCTTGACATTGATTGATAGATTGTGCTGAACAATGCTTGAGGGGTCTCAATGCTGTACGTAAGATGCTGCACAGAAGTTCAAAGATGCGTTTTGCGTGCCACAGATTTTCAATGCTTAACAGCAATGCTTGACAATCAATGTACAACATCACAACGGCACTTTGGATGCAACAATGTTGTCTGGACACACAGCTCCCTATCTCATGCTGTCTAGAGTCGCACCCGTCAACTGGGATTGCAGCGGCTGTGAGAGTTGCAGATGGTGCAGGTTGATTGCCAGCACGCTGACTGCATTCTGAGTCACTTGCTTCGCCAGGGGCGCCTTCTGGCACCTGCCACAGTCCTTGACTCTTCTTTGAGTTTGAGGCGAAGGTCCCTCCTGCATCCATGACACACATTGTCTGATGATGTATCCTTCAACAATACAAAGCCTCGACCGCTACGCGGTCTCAGCTCTTGCATTACACTTTGGTTTCGATACGTCTGGTTTGACTACGGCGTGTGAGCTTGCCTACACGTCTGTGTGTGCCTGTGAAGTTGTTCTTTCAGAAACCTCGGCGACTCCGCCTTGGCGAGGCCTTGACAGCGCTGCGTGCGCTCTCAGCTCTCGCAACCATGCATTCACACTGTAGCATCACGCCACTTAGCAAAACATTCTCGCCCGTTACATCCGGGCCTCCCTATGCCTGATGTTTACAATCCGCCTGCAATACTGCCACGCTCACATACGATATGTAGAAGGGACGTACCGAGGTGGACGAGCTCCCAAGGTGCAGCCCCGCCATCAGCGGAGGAGTCGTTTCGAATGACGATGCTGCCAGCGCCTGATCCGCTCACGGTGGACTCCCGGGCCGCGGAGGAGCAGCGCATTAAGACGTCCAAAGACGGGCGCGCCCTTACAAGCGCGTCAGAGCCGCCAAGATGGGCCCCTGATGACCCCGCGTTTGGGCGCGGCGCCCTCCGCTCTGGGTCGGTGCTGCTCAGCATGCTCTCACATGAAGTTCGGAAAGTAAAGAAGCGACAAGAAGAAAGACAAGAGCAACACAGAATATGGAAGAAAGGGGAAGAACGGAAACGAGTGATGCCCTCAAATATGTTTGATGCTAATAGTTGCTAGAGATAGACATCTTTTGTATGCCATGATAGTGACTGGTGTCTCGTAACAGCATGGATAGTGGCAACTCCCTGTACTGCTTGGACATTGCTTGCACGAATGATTTCTGTGATTGCTACAAGATGCGGCATCTGAAAACCGCCTGCGATCATATCGCACAAATGAGCATTATCAGATCAGTGTTATGTCTCGCCTTTGTTATAAGCTCCAAGTCCAACTTGCCAAGTGCAACTTGCCCGCCCAACCGGCCAGAAACAGGCGTTTGTGAGTTCGGAGATGCAACCACATCCAAACAAAGTTTATGCATTGTTCACTTAGAAAGGCGTTCCCGAGGTGGTCAGGTCTCCCACCTCACGCCGTTGAACTGGCTTGAACGGTACCACCACAACCGCATGAACACACACACCTCTCGAGTCCACACACCCCAGCATACAACCCCTACCATCGGCTTATCTGTACCGCACAAAGTGCCAAGGAGTACTCGCCTATTGTCAGTGCCGCGCTCCTGATAGGCTCATTGTAGAGGCGCGTACCTTGGATACGCAAGGTGCAGGGCCTGCGAGCTCTCATGATGCAGCAGCGCCTCGTCATCGCGTACGTCGGCAGCCTGGGACGAGCCAACCGCTGTCGGATCAGTCGATTCAAAGTCAAATGCGTCCACCGCCTCGGGCCCGTGCAGAGATGACACTGGAGAAGACATCTCGAGCCATCCGTGGACGTCCACAGGGGGGGGTTGGCTGTCATGCTTGGGCGGCTCAGCAGCTTGGGCGGTGAGCTCGCTGCGTGGTGGTTGCTCCATCGCCGAAGCATCCGACAAGAAGGGGTCCCCCTCAACAACCAGCATTGCTGCAGCGCTGGTGAGGAGGTCCGGGACCAGCGCGTAGTTGTGTGTGTTGGTTACTGCGCTCCGTGAGTCAGGCCCGCTGCCACGCGCGGGGTTGATTGTCGCATCGTCTGCCCTGTGGGTGTGGTTATTGCCTCCATCGTCTGCTTGCGGAGTGTCGTCAACTCCCCGTGACGTAGTGTATGTCTCACCAGCTACGCAGCCAACTACGGCATCTCGTGCTGCGTCCTGTGCGCCCTCTCGACAAGCGGGGCGGTCGAAGAGTGTCTCAGTCAGAGCTGAACGCTCACCCTGCAATGAGTCAGCGCCACCCCGGTGAATGACTCCGGCTTCCACCCCGCCGGCAGTTGTCAACGGCGCGTCAACGTCGCTGTGCACTGTACCAGGGACGCTAACACTCCGGGCGTTGTACATAGGGTTTGACAGGGTGTTGCCGATTGTCCGGAGCACCCCACCTTGCAGTGATCGGGCGCTGACGTCGCTGTAGCCTGTGCTGAGGCTCCCATGAGCTGTCGAGGCGGCGCCAAACATAGGATTGTCTGCCAGCGTGGTCTGAAGTGGCTCGAGGGGCGACGATGGACCCTCCGTGCGCAAGCTGTTGCCGCTACAGCTGCTGGGTGTGCTGCTGAGATGACTGAAGCACGGGGGGGGCAAAGGGGAAACCGGCAGCCCTGGCTGAGAAGGGCCGCTTGGGGATGCTAGGGCGCCGATTCGGGCCGGAAGGGTGGGGGAAAGTGGCGCAGGGGCGCGAGGACTGTGAGGGGAAGCTTTGGCGAGTCTGCTTGCCGTGCTCGAGGGTGATTTGACGGGCTCGGAAGCCCAGGGGGAGTGGCTACGGATGCCTGCGGCTTCCTCGGGCAGTCGAAGTGGGCCGAATGATAGCTGAGTTCCTCGGGCGATGATGGGGTTTTGCGGTTTATCGCCCGGCTCGCAGAGTTGTGCGTTGAGCGATGACTGCGCAGGCTCGAGCGAGTCAGTCGACTGCACGAAGGCGAGGGGGGCTGAGGCGCGTGAGGATGCGGCCCCTAACTCAGCAGGCGTTCTACCCGTGGTTGCTACACTGGCTTCGCGGGGCTCGATACCATGCGAAGCAGCGCTCACGTCGACTGGTCGGCGTCCCTGGTGGCTATCTCCCACGACCGCATCGCCGAGGGCTTGCGTAGGGCTGCTGCCGTCGATGCCAGGGCAAGCTGGGGCTGCAGCAGGCACCGTGAAGGCGTCGTACTCGTCGTCCAACATCTCAACAGACATCAGCCCCCCCTCCCCCGACGCTCTGAGCCCCGGCAAGTAGTGCAGCCCCTCGTCAGCAACAGCGTCCAGCAGCCCTTCCAGAACGCTGTTCGAGATAGACACGGCAGCGGACATCGACGTCAGCCACCTCGGAGGTTGAACGGGATCGATGATCGGCGTGCTCTCGATCGCAGTAAGCTCCGCAACGCTGGGCTCCGCGGCAAGAATGCTGAGGGAGAGGTGGGCAGCATCGGAGAAGAGGGAGTTGTGCGAGCCCAAAGAGTACTCGGTCAGCTGAGATAGGTTGGATAGCAGCGACGTGAGACGCGCTTCAGCGTCCTCCGCTTCGGTGAGCCCCGTCGTCCTGCGGGACAAAGGCTCGGGGAGCGGCGACGCACTGGGGGTGGTGTGTGTTGCGTTGTCCTCCGTGTGCGATGACAGCTTGCGCCGATGCTTGTAGCGCGTCCTCGACACACGGGGAGTGCGGGCCTCGGCTTGAGTGGGTTCGTTCGCGAACGGATCAGGCAGTGCATCCGCTTCTACTGGAAGACCGGTTTCGCTATCGCCACTGATAGGCAGAGGCGTTTGTTCCGCGTCTGTGGCTTCCCCCGCGATCCCTGCAGCGTCAATGACGTATGCGCTTGATGAAGTGGACGGTGCTTCAGCTGAGGGTTGGCGCGCTGGAGAAGACGGAGCAAGGCCTGGAAGCAGACCCGGCGGAACCTCGTGGGGGGGAGGGGCGCGGCCGGATGGGGCCTCGAGGGCCCCAGGGCGCAGGAACGGGGGCTCTCGCTCGTTGGCGAAGGGGCGTGGATTGGTGCGGCCCCAATCAGTTTGGTCGGCATTGCTGTGCAGGGGGCTTGCGGCCGTTGCGTCGCTGCCCAGTTTGCCGCCCGCGGACGCCGAGCGGGGCGCCCCCCCGGCGCTCCAGGGCCCCCGTGGGGTCAGGCGACGCCACAACGTGCGGTCGTGCTCTCTCAGCACGTTGGAGGCGGCCTCCGCGAGGGCCTCGACCTGGGGCGAGAGCAGCGTGAGGGCCTCGCCGCCGCCCGCGGCGGAGATGCGGCTTCCGTCGAGGGCGTGAGCGTAAACGCTGACAAAGGCAGGGTCCGGCATTGCTTGTAGAGCGTGCGAGAGCGTGCGGGGGATGTCCACCGCTGCTTCCAGCACGGAGCGGAGATAGGCAACATCTGTTTCGATGCTGGGAGCATCTTGTGGGTGGCCTGCACCCACCTCAAGGACCAGGGTTGCTGCAAGTGTGAGCTGACCTCCGCCTGCACAGCACCTGGATTAAGAAAGCTGTTCAGAGATGGAGTCGTGCGAGCGTGCTTGCGGCTAGTGGAGATGATGTACTTGTTGCTTGTAGGGGGGCCGATGATGATGATGAGTCGTTCGTTGATGATACGCCTTCAGCCCGCTGTCGCATGAGACGTTCGGCCGCATGGGGAGCTGCTCAATACCCTGGCAACAACAGCGAGTGCTGGGGGTGACGTTATCACGGAAGGATTTGTCACCAATGCGCTATGGGAACTCAACATCGGCCTATGTAGGGGTAATGCTATCATGTACCGGCGTTCTCTCCAAGCTTTAGCTCGTGCCAGCGGCCGCGCGTTTATTACAGGGTTGCTTGTTCCGACCGCCGACGTCTAATGAGCTGTATCACTTCCAATGTGCTGCCTGTCTATTTCCTGCCATTATCTATGTGATGTAATGATCAGTCGTTTTACGACGCCATCGCATCCTCATAGACACTAACAACTCCAAATAATGCTTAGGAAGTGGTGTTATCAGCGCCATTGCCTGGGGCAAGTGTTCATGTAGGACATGTCTACATGATAAACACGCCTACATCATCAAACGCGCCGACCAGGTTTGCCAACGCAGCCATGAAAAACTGCATCGGAACCCCCAACAGCAACTCATCATGAGGAGGAGCCTTGACTGATGCTGTCGAGGCCAGAGTTCACAAACCTTATCTGTCAGATATCCCAAGAATGGTTCCCACATTTCAGCTACGTTCAAGCAAGTGCAAGCACGTCAAAATCGCATTCAGAGGTTCCCGAGCCAATGCCACCAAGGCAAATCTCCACATGAATGTTAACAGTAGATGTGAACAGTGGATGCGGTAGTGTTGAAAAACGGTACATCATCATCAGTAGCAAGACAATTTCATGCAGCCTTAATTATACACACGGGCGATCAGACAGCAGCCCGTACCGACACTGCCGTGTCGAGAGTGGCCACCCGACCGACGAGCCAACTCCGAAGCCGGAGTGCTGCCATGGCGGGAGCTCCCGGAGGCCCGCTTTGTAATCTCGGCAGTCTCAGAGCTCTCCCCGCGAGAGTGACTACTCAGAGCCCTTTTGCAATAAGACACCGCGCTTTCCAAGCTGCCCCGGCGGGACATGCCCGACGCGCGGCGAGTTGTCTCGGGGGAGAACGATGTGGCGTTGCTGTCGACGCTGCCATGGCGCGACATGGAACCCTGCGGCCCTCCTGGCGCCCTCGACGCTGCGCTCTCTACGCTGCCGTGACGCGAGCCCCAGGAGGGCTTGCGCACCGCCTTTATCATGCCGTGGCAAGGCCCGCCGGACGGCGCCATCCATGCTCCCTCGACGGCTTTCACGTTCTTGAGCCGCAGCGTGGCAGATGCAGGGCCTATTGCGTCGGCACTCCTAGAGCTCTCGCTACGTGAGTGGTTGATCCTATCTTCGGATGCCTCCGCGGCTTCAGCTGCGAAGCGTTGAAGGGCATGTGGGGGGGGGTCGCTGGCCTGTACTGACTTTACGTATCCTATTGCCCACACTCCCTCTGGAACTGGGACATCCAAATCATGAAGCTCGGCAGTGGATGCGGTGCTAGAAGCCTGTGGCGCGGGGGCCACAGGTGGGTCACTGTGTTGCTCGGATGCCTCCGGCAGAGGGTAATCATCCATGGCGGAGGCGGCTGCGGCAGCGGGTGAAGCTGCCTCTGACGATGGGAGGGCGTCAGCGGTGGGGGCGGCAAGCTGTGGGGTGGCAACGGCGTGGTGGGGCTCATCAGATGCGTCTTCGGCGGCGCTGGAGGTGATTCCGGGGGCCTCGCAGGCGGGGGGGGGGGCAGCTCCACCACGGCTGTCGTACGCGTGACGGGCGGGGGGGAGGGGGGGCTTTAGAAGGCTCGAGGGAGCGGGGGGAGCTGTCAGGGACGCTGGCTCATCGGCCCGGAGGGCCCGCAGGCGCGACGCAGGGCCCTTGTGCGCGGGTGTGCGGAAGGGGATTGCGGAAACTGCGGGGTTCGTGAGGACCACCATCGCTGCTGGGTTGGCTGTGCTTCGGCGGAGCCAACACTTTGCCTGCAACAGGTAAAGGTGCGGTGTGATGTTGCGTTGTCTCACGGCACTGTCGTGCCCCCACTTGGGTGTTGAACAACACCTACCCAGGCAAGGGTATGACGAGCTCTGTCCTTAGTTCATCGTTACATACTACTGATGTGATGACAAGAAGCAGTTCTAGCTTGGTGCCAAGACCTGGTAGACGGCAGTGCAATGCTGAGCAGATGCACCAGCCTTTCACCGCACTCTAGGACTTGTGGCTTGCAATGCCTGAAATTGGGGGCCCCATTCACGAATCACTGAGGAACAAGAACTGAAGTTGCTGAAATCTGCGTCCTCAACAGGCAACATGTGCCTGACGCACTTGCAATCCAACTGGCAAACAAGAGCAAGGGTATCGAGTGCTCGTCGTCTGTACCCTCTAGCTCTATAACCCTGGCGCATGCTGCAACGGACCAACGCCCCTTGGATGTTGAGATATCTGGAAATATCTGAAGACATCTAGAAAAGATCCTCGCCACATCTCGCGTATGTTGGGTTTTCTGCAACTATTTAGCTTATAATGTACTGTTGTGATGATACCACTGATTTGTGTTGTAAAATCTCGTTCGGCAAACGGTTTGTGGCCCTTCCCTGTCAGCGCAATGCTCGCACTTCCTTCCCGCCTTCCTTTGAAGGCATGGAGTGATTACCGATTGATCTTTTTCTGGTTGTAGAGCCTAGAGCAAGCAGTTCTCGGAGCTGCCAATCTCCATGTGATTGCTGAAAGAGACACCATCACATCATTACATCAGAGCCTTTTTCATGCCTCCAGGTTACGCTTGCGTCAGGTGATGGAAACGGTAGCACGGATTCTCACATGGTGCTAGGAGTTTGCCAATGTCCATTTGGATGTGGTAGTGTTGAAGGAAGATTTCACTTCATCATCAGCCCATACTTTTCAGGGTGCCGGCGTGAGAAAATTTTGTGGAGCACACCTCAAATACAAACACCTCACTGGAAACTTTGTTGATGACTTCAATGTAATTCAAATGCCAGGAGCCAGCCCCAACGAGCGCGCCAAATGTGTTGGAAGGCGCCGGAAGGATCCGAACACCGATAGCTGTCAGTGGACCCACCAGGTTGCCCATAAGGTGGAAGGAGGCCAAGCTGCATGCACAAAACAGCATAACATGAATTAAAAGTAATTACCGTACACATACTGCAACCGTTCTTATCCCCACTTGGTATTCAAGTCGTGTAGCGAGAAGATATGTTTCCAATCGATCAATGGGAAGACATGAAATCGAAGAAGACGCATTATGTCGACTGAGTGGGAATGATGCCTGTCTTCTCACTTTCTCTACTTTTCGAGTGCGATAGTGGCGTTGCTTGCTGCAACACGCTGCCTGCCAGCTCGCTCCTCTTCGAATGCGAAAATGGTGTTCCTTTTCGAATGCATTGCGGCGCGGTTGCAGCATGCAATACTCTGCCTGTCCATACAACAAAAACGACCGTCGTGCGAGACGTTTGTACGCACGGATGTGCGTTTGCCGAACACCGATATCGCGGCGTCCGCTGGAGGAGGGGTGCACAGCCTTGAATAGCTTGGTCACCAACTTTTTTGATTGGCAATTTAGATCGCTACGTGCTCAAGAGCTTGTGTCAGCTCAGACCTTTGGCCTGTATAGAGGCAGTGCCAAACCGTTCTCTCGGTGCATTGGTTCGCATGAGCTGCAGGTAAGAAGTTTGTAGCGAGAGAGACGTTTACGAACCAAAATGGTGTCTGTGTGGAGATCTCGAGGTGCCACTATGTGGTAGCGGCTCTTGGATGGCCGACACGACTCGCACATTCCTCCTATCATGACAGAAGTGCCCCCCTTGCCCATGCCCTGAGCGGCAAGGGGCCTTTCAATGATCACTATGAACATACTTTCATATCCGTTCGAAGAAAAAACACTAGCTTACCAATCCAGCTGATGCACTGCGCGTGGGTGCAGAAGGGTGGATCAGCAATCTCCAACATTCACGAGCCCAAACTGCAAACGTTCTAATAATAAAACTGTAATAAGGCGTACACATGTGCATGCGTGAAGCAATCCCAGATCGAAGCTGTCTTTGATATATACCGTGGAACATGGAACTACAGGACTGCCGGACCGTTCGCATGCCATCCAACGTAAAGTCAGCAGAGTAAAAAGACGACATTTATGATGATATAGAGACCTTTCGTGAGTGGCAGGTCACATGGTGATCCGTGCAAAGACGCTGTGGGTGCCGGCACCAGCGCGACAACAGCGGGCCTGTGTCTCACAACTCGCTCTGCTGCCAGAGTACGCTTGTCAGGGTACAACAATGAAAGCGATCTGAAAATGCATGTCAATTGTTATCACGATCAGCGTTGCAATTAGTCATTTCCAGCACAAGAGCCTTGGTCCTTGGGCCAGGCGTGCATATGCACCCTCCGCATGACCATCGGACATGTAAATTGCAATCTCATAAGTGTCAATGACATTGAACCACACGCCAATTTGTTAACTGAACGCCGTCGGCTCCATTCATTCACTCTCCTAATTCGGTGTTCATGTTCTTTCATGGGCGTCCCGGAAGGAGTGCAGATAGGGTGGACACACCTGCCTCTGGCCCATTTTGAGTTCGGAAGCTTACGTTCACTCACGAGCCCAGCTTCACCTTGAATGAGAATGTAGACATTTCCTGCAAAGCCTGCTCCCAAGTGGTCGCTCGTGCAGACTGAGACATCGTATTCTACGTCCAAAACATCGTCCAAACGGCTTTTCCCGTGGACAAGCGACTTGAGTTCACTTGTCATGATAACAGATATTCTTTCCTATCGTCTTCTGGCTCAATGGCATGTCTTGCGAAGGCCACTGAGCGGCGCTTCCTTGCCGTGAAGGCCTATCATTTCATCCCATTCCCGCTTGAACACCTCCTCAAAGCAAGGACAAGGCTACACATGCCTCAAGTGAATGTATGTCTATGCTTACCAAGTCAGCTTGCTCAAGCTCAATTGGCGAGCAAGCCTTGAGGTGCGTCGAGTAACAGTTGAACAGCCATATTTTCGTGAGGTTTTAGCTTCAATTTCGGGGAAAGTGAAGTCGTCCTGGTGGTAATGTGCCCCGCACCGATGCACGCGCTGTTGCATCACCTTGGTTTTCAGACACTGGGAGATAAATCCTGATGTGCTCGGTGAGACGTTCACCCCGCATTCGTATATTGCGTACTAGGCGTTCAGAGCGCCTTCACATATCAGGACTGAGCGCTCGACTGAGCTGCAGTCTTAACAGTAAGGTCTCCGACGACGTTCTTGAGCTTTATTTTCACGATATGTGTTCCTTGCGCGTGCACGGCACGAGACACATCGACGCATGCAGCGGAAACTTCCAAGACATAAAGCAACGCTTGGCATAGGATGCACAGCATCTCGAAATCAAAACATCAAATAACGAAGCCTGCATTCATCACTGTCATGAGTTCCCACACAGGTGGTAAACATGCACAAGATGTACCAACACTTGTGCTATCTGCAGATATACCGCGCTGTTGCATTCTGCAGAATGCTGTACTTCCTATTGTGTCGCACATACCACGATGCGAGGATTGCCAGAACCAACGGCAATTGCATTGTTCCGATACTCTGGCATGCAACAATAGCTGTATTATGAAGGAGTCAAGGGCTTAAGGGGTGACACCCTACGGTCTATTGCCAATGTTTCCCAATGAACTGCCACGCGCGATGTAAACAACTGGACCTGATATTCATTGCAACCTTCCGCATGAGCAAACATGCCGAGATGATTGCTCGATACTATGAAAAGGGCACTCCAATTGAAACTGCACCCAACAGGGGCCTGCAATTCCCTGCTCAGCTCAAAAACCAGCTTTCTAGTCGAGCGGCACGATCATTCTTGACGGAGGGAAACAAGTAAGTCTCGTGCGCGTTGATTATCTGCAGATAGCAGACGCGTTGTCGCAAGGGGGGCTTACTGCCCCTCACTGAATACGCTCCACTTCTGTATGTTTCCGTTCAGCATCGTCCTTAATGCGGCCTCACTGCTTCAACTCGCCCTCTTTACAGTTCTTTGACCTGACGTCGAGCCATCGAAGTTAGGGCAAGATGCCTCGCGGTCCAAAGAAGCACTTGAAGCGCTTGAAAGCGCCCAAGCATTGGATGCTTGACAAGCTTGGTGGTATCTTCGTATGCTTCTGTACCTCTTTGACTGCATTGCGGGGGTCATTCCTTGTCTCTGTCGCCTGGTCATGTGTGGCCATCTGCTGATTGCACCGCATCCTGCCAACTTGTACTGCAGGCGGGCCCAACACTTTCCAGCCTTGGCAAACATCCGATCCCATGTCCATGTACGAATTTCTCACATTGCATGCAGGCCCCTAAGCCGTCCGCCGGTCCCCACAAGACCCGCGAGTGCCTTCCTATCATTCTGGTGCTGAGGAACCGCTTGAAGTACGACTCCTGATGCTCCTTTTTCCTTTGTAGATCGAAAGCAGCTGAATCATTCATGCATGCTCTTACCAGCTGCGGGTCGTGGTTTGTTCATGCTATGCTGGTGCTGTCTCGGCACAGGGTGCTGCATGCATGATCGATGGGTGTCGTACCCATCCTAGCTCTGCTGATCAGCGAGTGCATTGCAGATATGCGCTCACCAACAAGGAGGTCACAGCCATCATGATGCAGCGGCTCATCAAGGTTGACAGCAAGGTCCGGACTGATGCGTGCTACCCTTCCGGGTTCATGGATGTCATTGATATTGACAAGACGGACGAGCATTTCCGTCTCCTCTACGACACCAAGGGTCGCTTCGTCGTCCACCGCATTACCAAGGAGGAGGCTGCGTACAAGCTTTGCAAGGTTCGCCATGACAAGGTTGGCAAGGGTGCAGTCCCGTACATCGCCACCCACGATGGTCGCACTATCCGCTACGCTGACCCGGATGTCAAGGTAAGAGCATGAGCTGTCTGAAGGTTCTATTGTTTTTACGAGAATGGGACACAGATCCCCGGGTGCTCACTCGTGAAGGGAATTGAATGGGAATTGAATGGGAATTGAATGGTTCTTCATGTCAGCTTTGGGGACAGGTTCTGCAAGGCAAGTGCACGACAAGGACAGATACTTGGTTTCTGTGCTTTTCAGCTCATGGTACGTCGCATCTGGATCCTGTTTGCAAGCTGTGAGACTCCAACCCTGACTGACGTCTGCAGACTGTCAGAAGCCTTCAGCCTTCTGACAGTCAGCCTACATTCAAGTTGTAGGATGGAACTCGCGTTTATGGGCAGCTTTACAGCAGCTGGATGAGCGAGAGGATCCGGGTTGTGATACTTGAATCCAGAGCGCCAGCTTGTTGCAACTGGGCCATGTTGCAACACGGCACTGCATTGGAATCAAGTGCCAGCCTGTCAGCCTGATGTGGATTCAGCAATCACGAAACATCGTTTTCTGGGGTACTGAGAGCCTTGGATACGATCAGCAGCATCATGTCATCAAGAGGTGATGATGTGGCATAACCATGAGACCTCATATCTATCATAAAAAATACCCTTTGCAGGAGCAAGCTCCTCTTTGGCAAGGCTTGATGTGGTGAGACGGGGTGTAAACAAAACAGCCGCATTCGCATGGACATGGGCAACTTGAATCACGATTTTGAATGGGCTACCATCACCATTCATTCGAATTCACGCAGTCGATGTCACTTCCGGGGGATCTCTTACAGCTCTGCAGATATACCGGAGAGGGTAATTCGTGCTGGATGCAACAACAGGGTTAACCTCAATTCGCTCAATTGGCAAACTATTCAAAACCCTGAATTTGTCACGACACGCCCTTTCCAGGTGAAGGTTGACTCAATATGAGAAAATACCCACTATGCCAGTCCCTCACATTTTTGGCAGCCTGTCTCCTGGTGCGTATAAAATAACCAAAAAATAAGAAAACGACCAGAAACCACGCCTGTCGTACTTGCACACTGCGTGGACACGATGTGCCCAAGCTCATCCCCCAATTCGTATATACCCGGTAGTACAAACAGTGGTGTATCTGTGCAAACGTCAAGTGTTGAGATTGATACATTATCTTTTATGCTGCTGAGTTGCTATCTTGCTGCAGATCAACGACACAGTCATGCTAGATCTCGAGTCCGGCAAAATCAAGGACTTCATCAAGTTCGAGGTCGGAAACATGGTGATGTGCACTGGTGGGTCAAATTGTGGCCGTGTGGGCACCATCGTGCACCGCGAGAAGCACAAGGGCAACCTGGAGATGGTCCACATTGCCGACGCTGCAGGCCACAAGTTCGTGACTCGCATCACCAACGTGTTTGTCATTGGCAAGGGGAACAAGCCGCTCATCTCCCTGCCAAAGGGCAAGGGTGTCAAGCAGACGATTCTGCAGATGCAGGAGAAGACCGTCGGCACCATAGCTTGATTGTCTGGATCCTGGTTCAGTGTAAAGAATGGCCTTATCTGCAAACGAGGTTACTCGTCCACCTAGAAGGTTCATGGACGAGTGAAAGGTCATGCATCATCTCATAGGTATCTGCATTTGTTTGCATCTGCTGCATTGGTCTCTGCGCCTCGGTGGTCCTCCTGGCTGCGTCCCTGACATCCAGGCCCGGGGGCACAGCGCAGCAGGCTGAACCTCAGACTGACTCAGGAGGAACCCTCCAGACCAGCTCTCCAGACATAGGGAAGTTGAGCGAGTTGTATTTGAAATATGTTTGCCATAGCTCATATTCTCGAACTAACATGAGCAAGGAGCGATGCAGCTTTGTTTTGCTTATCCTCCTGTACGCTTGCGCAAAAGGCATATGAGTTGCATTTGAAGCGAGTCTGTTTGTGAAGCCAGGGACAGGGCATCGAACAGTGCGCGTTGACTGGATCTGTATACCTTCCACAAGTAGCGTTATTCATCAGCCGTCTCGTGCGCGTTCTTGAATTTCTTCTGCTGGCTTGGGAACAGAGCGTCATGGATGCTATGTTTCCTTGAGCTCAACGTCGCTTTCGCTCAGCATGTCTACCCCATCTAGGAAGGTACGTGTCTTTATACATGGGCAGTTTAGCATGCATTCGTGGCAGGGCGGTGAATGTGCCAGCTGTAACATTGGACGTCGAGTTAGGCACACTACGGTTCTTCTTCCAGCAGGCACTTGCAGGGCATACCTATTAGATGCATGTCAGAGTTCATGCTCTGAATGCGTCTGCAGGAAAACGAACCGTGTTGAGCCTGAGTCTTCGTGCAGTCTCCTAACTGATGAATGCATCACCCTGAAACACCGAAACCTGAATTTGAAGTATAAAGCGTGGCACCTGCTTTTTAACCGTTTAAGAGTAGCTGACAAGTCTGAGAATGCTTGTAAGGTGAGCCACCGTCTGTCGTCACCGCATACACAGCCCGGGAACGGGCATCCCGCTATGTTCAGAGTCCAAGTGACGTAAGCTCACATTCGGTTCCTTCGAAAGCAGTCTAGATATTTATTGCAGGCTTGTGAACTGACACATGCACCGTCTCTAAAATTCAAGCTCAGTATTGGAAGCTCCACCAATGGACGTTGCTGTACTTTCTACAGCGAGACAGAATCAAAGTCGAATCGCAAATTCAACACACACACTGGGGACGATTTCCTGTCAACCACTGAATCACAGAAAGCCAACCTCCACAAGCAAGTGATCTTCGTATGCCAAACTTTGAGCAGCAAGCCTGGATGTGGAAGCAGCATCCACATTACCTAGAGGCACAGTGTCATGACATGCACTCCCTTAAACACGAATTTAATCACCCCCACCGAAAGCTGCTTGATTAAACAAGTAGCCTGCACCAGGAAGCACATCAGGGCATCGCATGTACTTCTTGGTCCAACAGAATTCGTCACCTGATGCGCTTCCGCATACGCAGACGCTCCACAAGGAAAATTTTACACATCAAAGACAACTTTTTCATGGCAGAAACTGGCATGGTAGCTTGGTAGAACTCACTTTTAGTCCCACCCCTGTAAATTACTGATCCCGTACCTGTGTGTACCTGGCTGCCTGGTGGTGACTTGGGGAATTCTGACTGGCTCACCCCTCGCAGCAACCCCCTGACCTAGTTATCTGGGTGCTGTTACCTCTGTTCCGTCCAGGGTATGCATCATCATCTAAGCTACATGTGGCCGAAGCTCCAATGAGTATGGCTTGATTGATACCGGATGGGTTTATTCTTCCTTTCATCATGCTGGCGCAGTAACTCAAACTCAGTGATTCGCCAGAAGGGGGTTCGACCCATGGTTGGCCCTGAATTTCGCGCTTATACAAGCATTGCAACCCACAAATTACAGCTTCCTGTGAAACGTTTGTGCTGACTCGACTCGCTGCCATGCAGAGGCTAATTCGTGACTTCAAGCGCCTGCAGCAGGATCCTCCTACAGGCGTGAACGCCTCGCCCAACCCTGACAATGTGATGCTATGGAACGCCATCATCTTTGGACCGGAAGGCACCACCTGGGAGGATGGAATCTTCCGGCTCACCCTCGAGTTCTCTGAGGAGTACCCTAACACTGCACCTGTTGTGAAGTTCAAGTCCTTCATCTTCCATCCCAATGGTGCGTGGTTGAGGCTCATTATTTGAGACACACCATCCTCCATGCATGGGTCTGGCACCTGCTGTGCTTTGCCAGATTGGGTACCTAAATGTTCATGCATTTTCAGGCAAGTAGACCCGCAAGCCATAAGGTCTGGTGAAGCACTGGGCTCCTGGGAGAGCTTTTGCAATCATGTATTGATTTTGAGATACAATATCATTCCATCACATAGATAATGGCAGGAAACGGTCACATTGATTTTGAGATACAATATCATTATCAATAGCTGATATTCATTATCAATGGCTGATATCGATACTCTATTGTACATTATTTTCTTAGAGTAGTTCTTGTCGAGTAGTTCTTGGAGTTGCCCATGTCCTTGGTCATGTTAGCGCTCTGATTCCCAAGTTGGTCTTGGCGTTGCCATGCCATGCCATGAGTTTGCGTATGAGTCTTCTGTACGAAAGTTACCTCATCACCATCATCATCGAGTACCTAGACAGAGTAACGTGTCTGCTATGCGGTGTGAATGCCATTACTCCATACGCCTCCGAATTTGTCGGTCATCTGGCACCTGGTCCACAGCGGTCGCTCATTTCATCCACGTTTCGGCAGCTCAGGATCTGTGCTTGCTGTGCAGTGTACGCAGATGGTTCCATCTGCCTCGACATTCTTCAAAACCACTGGAGCCCGATCTACGATGTTGCCGCCATATTGACGTCGGTACAGTCATTGCTGTCGGATCCCAACCCTAACTCCCCTGCTAACTCAGAGGCATCGAAGCTCTACTGCGAGGATCGGAGGGAGTACAACCGCCGCGTGAAGGAGGCCGTGCAAGCCAGCCTCAACGACGCATGACAAGCACGTTTTGGTAGATCTAAGCTCTGGAGGTTGTGATGGGTGTTTATGTTCATGCTACATTTTTGCTGGATGTCATTTCACATGTAAATTGATCAGAGAGTCGTGGGCCGCATACACTGAACTGCTGACACCGAGGCTCCATGGGCCAGCGTTCGCACGTCACCAAATGGGACATCTTTGAGCATAAGGACCCACAACATCTCACCGAGTCTAGAGATCAGCCATGGCAGCCTCGCCCTTTGTCAACGCCGGCCCTTTCGGGTGGCGTCTTTTGTATGTTTGCTTGATCGAGGCAGAGCCCGAAAACAAATGGGCAGGCTCCATGGGGCAGCGTACGTGTCGCGAAATGAGCCTTCGCGTGATTACCTACTGATCTCATTTTGGTTTGTTTTCAGCAGGTGTGAGGCTTGTCGAGCATTCGAAGGGTGCACACAAATCGCATTGTGGAATTCCAGGCTTAGCAGTAGCTGCTGAGAACCGTGCTACATTAGACAGTTGGACAAAGTCCGGGACAGTGTGACTGTTACTAATTGGGATATGGGACCAGTTCATTAGATACAAATGCTCGGATTTAATGTACCTATGGGTACCCCGAACTTGCCTATTGCACTGCCAAAGAAGAAGAAAAGAGATACGCCAGCCCAAGAAGGTGGCGTTGATAACGACAAAAAACTGTCAGATATAGTATGGCAGTGGTTCACATGGCACAATCTTTGAGATGCGCAAGGAAATGCAGTGGGGAGCTGAGTGGGGCACAGTATGAACCAGGGATACATGCAGAACCGAGGGCCAGGTGTCACGAAATACAAGTTGATTGATGTCTGGAGGATCACGGCGTTTGCACGAACTGGTCGCTTTGTAAGTCAGCACGCTAGTAAATCACGAGCACTGTCAAGTGTCACACATGCAAGTCACGAATATTCTAGACTGTCAGTACGCTAACAAGTAATAAAACAACCCAGCAAGAGCCAGTTTGGCTGCTGCTGCCTGATCACCGTCCTGCCTCGCTTGAGCCCTCGATGCACCCTCCTTCACCTCTGACATATTGGTCCATGTCAGAGGCAGAAGGCCTTGACGGGCTCCGACCGTGGACCACGCCGCCTGCGAGCGCGCCTCTTGCAAGCTGGCGCGCTCTTGGACACTCCACCAATGTTCCCTGCACACTGGCACCACCTTCAGGTCTGCAGCCTTCCTCGACTGACAAAGTGTCACCCGAGGAGCTGCTGCTCAGGGGCGTGACAGCTCTTGGAAGCTGTCACGCTT
>NW_028323953.1:0-19010 GCF_984573655.1 Nuphar pumila | reverse complement strand
GTGTATCAGTGGTGCTTTGGCATTTGGAGACAGGAGAAACCAATCAAACACTCCTCTAATACTAAAATGCCCCTTTGTCTCTCATGACATGTCCCTGATTGTCTCTCATCAATCAGAGACACAAGAAAAGCATGTAGATTGCCGCATAAAAGAAAAGAAAAGTGCTTGTAGGCTTTGGCAGCTTGCTTTCTTCCCACCAGCTAAAAAATGCTGTACCTGGACTCGACGGTGTAGAGCACCCGTGTTCCGCCAAAACGGACTTGACCCCCATTTCTGTCCGTACAAGTCATGTACTTGCACGCGTGTGAACCCATAAATCACTCATGCCTAGCGAAACGCTGGAGAGCACTACCTTTGCAGCAATCATGGGGCTGGCCATGGCACCCAGTCCCAAGATATCTACCAACTGAGAGGTGGAAAGACCAGAGCGCTCAGCCAAGTGAACACCCTCAGCCAGAGAAGCCATCATGGATCCCATGACCATGTTGATCACCAGCTTCATACGAGCTCCAGCTCCGGAGTCTCCAAGGAAGAATTTGGCTTTTCCCATGACATCCAACGGCCCAGCCACAGCATTGTACAGCTCTTTCTCACCTGGATGCATGCTTCGCAAGTTGCCCTTGGAGTTGCTAATGGCCGTGTAATCGCAGTACTCATGTACAGATATGATAGGGATCTTCATACAAATAGGGGTTGAACCCCATGTTGAACCAGAACGACTGAACCAGCGCCGTTCTGGTTCAACACCCCATTCTGGCAAAGCACTGAAAGATACATCAGTTTGCTAACCTTACCTAGCGTCATTGATCATGTGTTGGCTGATGAGAATAATCATCGTACCTGCTGCCAAGAAAATGAGTTGGCCTTGCTCTGCTGGACCCTTGGACCCGGAGACAGGTGCTTCTAGGCAGAAGCCCCCAGCTTGGGACACCTCATAGGCAATCTCAACTGCTAAAGCTTCTGATAAGGTCGACATGTCGATGTATCCCTTCCCTCTGATACCCTCGCAAATCCCGTTGGCACCCAGCACCACAGTTGCTGCTGCCTCGTTATCTGCATATCTCCATATGTACTGAATCCAGCACCACTACAACCTGAACCAGCTGACAGGGACACTATTAATTTTGAAAGACCATGCTTGCTTGTCCAGCATGAGCCGATGGACCCAGACCTCTATGTGCTCTGGGTCAACCAGCACAACGATACCCTGAAGCAGCTGATAGGGACAGTCTGTCGTTCGAAAGACAAGGCTTGCTTGTCCAGCATCAGCTGATGAGCTGAGACAGCCAAGACTTCCTGAACCAGTGCTCTGCCAGAATGGGTTTCAGCCCCCAGTTCTGTCCCAAAATTTCAGGCATTTTCGGGAATATCTGGACCAGCACTTCACAGGGTCTGGCGAATCACTGAAGCCCTGAAGCCTTTGTATCCACAGTCCAAGCATCATAACGTTGCAGCTCTAGGTTCTCGCCTGAACCAGCTGGTAATCTTGATATGAGCTCTCACCTTCCAAGTAGTTCTTGGAGTGCCAATGTCCATGGGATGCGGTAGGGTTGTAAAAAGATAGATCATAGTCAATTCTGTCCAAGAATCACGCTTCCAGCCCAAATTGCACTAGCCCCACAATGTGCTGAAATCAGGAATCCTTCACTAAAGGGGGCATTGGCTGACTCTCACAGTGTAGCAATGCTCCACTGCGATGGCACATATCAGAGGTTCGCCAGGCCGTGCGATTTGCGGGTCCTGATTCCCAAAAATGCGTGCATTTTGAGGTCGAAAATATGAGTTGAAACCCGATCTGGCAAAGCACTGGCAAACATGGCAACATCCCACCTGCCAGCATGGCAAAGGTGTAGTCGGCCATGGATGCGAGCTGGGCGGGTGTGTCGGCGATTGTTGCGCCCAGCTTCTCCAATGGCGCACATGACTCTTTGCTGCGGTTCCACACCACAAGCTGATATCCAGCCTGTATCAGATTGGTCGCCTGCACCAGGCGGTGCTGTTAGCCAGCAATTGTTTCACAGGCTGAGGTACAGTGGCGTGGCTGAATAAATAATACATCAACCAAGTACTTCACCTTGAGTAATGGTGGAAGAGGGCTGCTGATTACGGGGCGTTGTTGTTCTTTGTGGACGCTCCCAGGAGGTGGCCTTGGGTAGTTTGTAGCAGTACACACAACTACGCTTATCACCAGCGACACCACGAGGTGGCCCACCCCGGAAAGCATTGTTGCTGGTGTGGGCTGTTCAGCGTTCTTGAGGGACGGGAGAGGGAGAAGCGTGGAGAGTTATTTGAGGCTGGCTATATCTGCCTTTTGCTCTTGTTAGAATTGTGTACAAGAAGGGTGTTGATGAACTGGTAGCCTGTACCAATTCATCAACACTTGTTCCCGGTGCTTGTAGACTGTATAATCATCGTTTGGATACATGCCTTGCTGGACGGTAACAGCTAACGTAAACGGAAACTATAAGCTGTGACTGTGATATTTCATGATCAATCGATCGAGTTTTGAGTTGTTGGGTTCGGATTTGTTGTGTATGAGGCATTATGCTGCTGTCTCTTTCAATATTTTGCAGCATGAGTTAGAGGAGCAGATGCGCAGTGATGTTTTGAGGTGTTGGGTTCAGATTTGTTGTGTATGGGGCATTGTGCTACTGTTTCTCACCAGGATATTGCAGCATGAGTGAGGGGAGCAGATGCACAGTGGTGGCACACCCGAAAGATTTTCCTTTGTAGGGTGAATTTGATACGGACAACGATGTGATCTGTGAATGACTATCCTCTTGAGACATCGTCATTTGGACCCCACATAACAGTGGGCGGCAATAAGCAGAACCCGAGAAACCCACCATCCTGACTGGAATCAGAGAAGAAGACGTCAAGAAAATCAACGCGACCTTATCTGATGATGCTTTTTATGTCTGCAGCATGCACTGGCATGGCAAACTCATGCTAGCGGGCTCGTTTACCCGCACCAGGCGCGAGGTTTTGTATGGTAAGTAACATGTAGTTTAAGCAGTGACATGAAATCCGGATGTACGAGACCCCATTATGCGGACGTCATTTACAGCTAGACAGGACATAATTATGTGCCGAACCCTGTCGCATTCTCTGTGGAGGAATGGAATCATTACCATCGGTACTCCCATGATGCCTGTGCCAACAAATCCCAAAGTGGTCTCTCCTGGAGCTGCTGGTTTCATCGCGTGCAGTTTGTACAAGCCTTTGCCTCGTGATAAGGGTTGGCCAGAACGACACGGCCGTACACAAACCCTACCAACACGACCCCTTTTACACAAGACGTCACTCATCGGATGCTGGATACTCGCGAAAACGTATGATGACATGTTATGAAACTAAATCTCCCCAATAACTGAGGAGTCAAAGTTCGATGCGTATTGTGCGATTGCCAAGACGAGTGTTGGGCTCGCAAACCAAAAGAATCTGAAGCAATGCGGCAGATAGCGTTTAGCAATCCCTTCGTATATGCATCCAGATCTGTATGACGTCCATGCGCTGGTCCTAATGTATGCTTCATGGGCAATGGTACGCTGTGGGGATTTCATGTCGTGACATTTCTAGCGTGCGGGGCACTTCAGATCTATCTGCGGCGTAGACTCCGCTATAGATAGCGTGCGCAACAAACATGCCGCAAAGAAGGTGCCACCAATTTTTGAAGGACACACTAACGGTTCCATCAGCAGTTGCAAGTGCCAAGCCTCAGCGCTGCAACAGCCGTAAGGTAGTACCAGTGTCAGTTGACACTCTCGTGAACGGTCCGAGAGAAATACACGAGTGCGCCAAGCGAGCAGCATGGGTATCGATGCCTCTTCTGGTTTGATGCTTGCTACCGCTCACAAGAATGGTATGCCTGTTGAGCTGTGTGCATCTGCGCTGAAGTGCGTTGAGCATTATAATCTTCAACAAATTCAGTGAACGTGGGCTCAGAGACGATGCGCAGCGTCGTACGACTTACTTACCAGGTATGGAGTGATCATCATGAGTTTAGACGCCTCAAAGGAGTATTGACGAAAGATGGGAGGTCATTGCAGATCATCTTGTGACATAATGACATGGCCGCTCGCACTTAGATAATCGCAGGAAATAGTCAACAAGCAACGCATGGCGGCTCGCACGAGCCATCATGATCATCATCATGAGGGGCCATGCAACGCCGCATATCAAACTCAGCTCGTTTGTGATGGTTACAAAAGTTGCTCTTGCAGCGATTGCCGCCGCAGATTACCCCCGCCCGATTTCAGCGGCGTTTCAAATTTCATGTGTTTGATGTCAGCTCGTTCGCGGGTTGGTGTGCACCACGTCCAAGGGTGGCCGCTGCACTGGCGCAGTACATACAAGGATGTGGCGTTTCAGCGATGGCATGTTCGATTGCAAAGCACAACAGCGATGGCATCGCAGGGGGGCCTTCTTCAAGGCCTGGGCAGCTGCAATGTCGATGAGAACGCGTCCATGCGCCTCCACCTCCGCGATGACGTCGTCTACAGGCCGAAAGAAAGCAGTTGTGAAACTGTTCCAGTGCTCTGCTGTTTTCAGACGCTCGCTCACCATGTCGCGGCTAATCACGTGCATGTGCAGTTGGCGCATGGACGGAATCGAGTGAAATCCCACAGCCATGCCCGCCTGCATCAGCAAAACGCTGTTGAGATGTACGCCGTGGTCTAGACAACACGTGGCCAAATGCCCAGCGTTGCGCTGCGTCACGTTCTCTATCCAACGTGACGACACGTTTTGATCCAGTAGTCTACGGCATGCACGTTCGGGCAATACAGCTCAGTGAATCTCCGCGGCCGCATCATCATTACATCACATAGATAATGGCAGGGAATAGTCAACAAGGCCGGCGCATCATCATCACATCGCACAGAGAAGCGAAATGACATTCGCTCACACATCATCATTACATCACATAGATAATGGCAAGAAATAGACAAGAAGCAACAAGGACAGCGCATTCGAAGTGGCACAGCTCATTGAACGTCAGAGGTCGGAACAAGCAAGCCTGTCATGAACGCGCGGCCGCTGGCACGAGCTAAAACTTGAAGAGAGCGCCGGTACATAATAGCGTTGCCCCTACATAGGCCGATGCAGAGTTCCCGTAGCGCATTGGTGACAAATTCACCCTTTATAACGTCACCCCCAGCACTCGCTGTCGCATCATCATCGTCATGAGTCATTACATATGAGCGAACCAATCCCACGGAGATCCACAGAATTCAATCGTACATGGCAGTCAACAACAGGAACACACCTCTCCGACAGCAGCAGCGTTGGCGGATGCCCAGGCACGAGCAACATCTCTCATGTGATACAGGGTGCCCAAATGGCAGCGGCCCAGGCACGAGATGTCTGCCAGCTCCATGCTCAATGCAATGACCAACGAGTGGTACCTCGCCTTGGGATAGGCATCCTTGATGAAGAGCACACGGTCATCATGAGAAACCTGAAGCAAATCATTTCATGTGTGATCATCCAAGGAGGTCGGTTAGAACACACAGATACATCGATCTGGTAACTCACGGGTCAGATGCAGTGTTCCGCCAAAACGGAGATCATTCAGAATTAACACAGCATTTGCATGCATGACGGTCTAATGGGGCATTCCAATGCAAAACGCTTTTGTAAACAGCGAAATCCAATTTGCTATTCAAGTCCTAGAAGCTGAACCCCCATTTTCGTCCCCAAAACTCAAGCGCTGGCAGGCTTCTGAACCCAATTATGACTCTGCCTGACAAAACACTGGTCAGATGCCTACCAGATACATCTGTGTTCTGCACGCTTGCATCATGTTTAACAAGATCCCTATTCCACACATGCAATCGAAAGCGCGCATTGTGACGTGAGAAATCTAGCATTCAGATTTCAGACCTCCAAACACCTTTCTCGGCTCTTCATCTTGCCTGGAAACGACGTATACCGTAGTTTAGACAACCATTGGCCAGTTGCCATGCGCTGCGCTGCGTCATGTCCTCTATCCATTTTGTAGCCAGATATCACAAAATACAAAGTGCGATGGTTCGTACCCGTAGGTCCCCTCGAAGCCACGTTCGTTTAATTGTGGCACAGCATGACATGCATTGCCGGTTCGGTTTCCAGCAATAGCCAAGATCCCCACAACCCCACCTGCCTCTTTTGAGCGGCAGTACCACACTCAAATGAGGGGCTCAGCTAGGCCACCGCGCAGAGAGGGACACAGCCATGGCGTCCAGCCATGCTACAACGCATTATGATCAACCAGAACATGTGTCGCGAGCTGAAATATCAGGCAACCTGACAGTGAGGCTGACTCCACTGGGCCAAAACCCGATTTAGCGGCCGATTAAGCGACTTGCATTGGACCAAAAGTTAATCAGTTGGTCAGATTAAGCCATTCGATTAAACGTTTATGCCGATTATGCCACCGTGTTGAGAAGACCCAGGGCTGCATACGCACATAGAGAGCTGGCACCTCCTGCTGGAGCTTTCCAGGATTCTGAGCCCAGTTGACGAACGGTTTGCTCCACGCGCCCGCCTTAGCCCACATATCCGCAAAAAGTGACTGCGTCGGCGCATCAGCTTCCGCAGTGCATGATTCACCCCCCACCCCCCGCTCCGCTGTGTCTGCCCAACTTGAGGGCTGGACATGCTCCCCACCTGAGGGTGCTGCTGGTCCTGGGCCATCCCCATGAGCGCTCGAGAGCTGAAGGCCCGCGCTGAGACTGCTCGACGGTGGCAAGCCAGAGGGCTGCGAATCGGCAGCAGAGTGCAGTGTCCGCTCGGACAGGGGCCTGTGGGTGGGGGCCTGGACGTGTTTCCAGGGCCGAGCTGCTTTGCTTGAGGGAGAGGCGATCCCTTGGCGCGCAGCTGCTGACATCAGGGTTGCGAATGCGTTGGGCTGCAAAGCGCTTGTTTGCGCGCTTGCCGCAGTCTCATCTATGCCACACACATAACTTGCTGTTTGATTGTATGAGTAATAATCTGTCAAGAGGAGTGCATGAATGGCCCTCAGCCGCAAGACATCCATATTTTGGACATAACTTCAGCTTTCATCAAATCACAACAGGCTAGTATCACCCGTTACCAGTGGATCAAGATGGCGATGATAAATGAGTTGACGGAGGTATGGATTTTGGCAACCAGTGTATGGCTTATGTACTCTATTCCCGACTTGGATTTGCCAACGTCCATGTGGATTTGGTCATGCTGGAATGAATACATCACATCATCATCACAATCTCGTTCGGCCAGCCAAACTGCGTGACTGAGGAACACGAAGGGTGTTCAGAGCCCTGTCTCACAACACTGACAAGATCCGCAGTATGAGAACTTGGCATCCGTATACTCCATGCAAGCCACCCGAACGGCTCGCACAGGATTTAGGTGACATCCTCTACATCAAACTCATACATCACCAAAATCACCTCCCCACAAGGTTCAACGCACACGACAGACGGCTTGTTTGTATGAATTATTACCGCGGGCTGGCGACTTATCATGCTGGTCCAGTGACTCCTCGTGCAGTCGGAAACTTGGCAATGCAACGCATTTTGACATTGTGAATGTTGATAGGAACCAATGGCGTCCTAAAACTGGGGCAAAGAAACCGGGAACAAAACAAGAAAGATAGCAGGGAGCTGCTCGGAAGGTGCAGCGCACCTGTTGCAACAACAGCAGCAACGAGCCCCACCGTCCCACCCTCCACTGAATCTCCCTCCTCAGTGAGGTCAACGACCAGCGAACTCGAAGGCCTCTGCGAATCTGCAACGCTGCTATTGACGGGCCGGAAACTTGCACTGGGTGTTGCTATCTCCGAAGCAGCACCCCATGCTGGAGGGGGGGGGGAAGGGGGAGGGGGGGCTGGCTGCCTAGGTAGCAGGCCACCTTCATGTGATGTCGGCGTAGCGCTGCAAGGACCTGTTGCCAGTTGGTTAGGATGAGGAAGTGCTGGAGACGAGGCGCTCCAAGGGCCCCAGAGCCCGCTCGCCGGGGCCTGCAGCTGGTCGAGGTCGTTGAGAACCCCATCGAGGCCGCAGCCTCCATATTTGCGCCAGATTGCGAGGGCTGCCGCGGCCTGTGCGTCTGTTCGTGCTGTCGCGACGTGCAGAAATCCTTCCTGGCGCGACGGACCTGTGTGGTAGCGCCCTGTTGGTCGAGTGTGAGTCAGCACGCGTGGCATCGGCGTGGAGCAGAAACTGAGCATTTGACTTGTAGAAAAAAGACAAAACAAATATGCCACCCAAGAGGGACAGCGTTGATGAGACTAATAGCGTTGATTGATCTCCCAAGTGTTTGAATTTAAGCGAGTGAACAATGCATTGGTATAACGGCCAACGGCCTGCTGGGCGCGATGTGCACGAGATTCTGTCACCATTGCGGGAGGGCTGCCCCATCATGGCTGATGATGATGTATTGTTTTGCAACACTACCGCATCCACATTGCTGCAGTGAAATGTCTGTGCTTGAGATCGCACGTGTTGTCTGGCGGTCGATCCTATGTGTGATCGCCTTAGCCTGTGGTCCAGTGACGCCTCCCTCGTGGGATGTGCGCTTTGCTGCCCGATTTGCCGACATGTGCACGGGTTGCGCCAGCCACATCGCACAGCACGGCACCCCATGTCGCTGTGCCATTTCAACCCAAGTGGCTCTCTGCGCCTCGTTGAAGTTGCATCGGTCGATTATGCAACAGCGGTGCGCTTGCAGCGCTTGCTGCACACGCTGTTCGCACTTTTTGCGCGTTTTCAGCTCGTCTTGGTTGGCGCGAACCCAGCCTATGGGGTTATTCTGTTGCAAGCTGTGCGCAAACGTGCTCTTCCCACTACCCTACAATCACAGAGGCAATGTTTATTGCTTGCGAATTTTCAGGTGCGCTTGGTACCGTCAATCACTGATCCCCTAGAGCGGCGGTAGAGCGCGTGATCCGGCCAAAGGCGTCCCCGGGGAGCACAACGACTTGCTGGCAGTGAGGCTAGCAGCTTTGCTACTCAATTCGCGGGTCAGGGGAAGTTGAGGGAACGCACAGGGGAGCCGATCAACACGAGCATGATCGGCCCAACAAAATGCGCCATAGGCGAGGAGAGCGCCTCGTCCATTTCCGCGACTAGGTTCTCTCGGGATTCTCGACTCAGGGAACGACTTCCGCTTGCTGCTCGTTGCCTCACCGCTTGTAATGCAGGGCATGCTGCAACATGTTGCAACTTAGAAGAGGCACCCGGGAAGCTGGGACGAGCTTGCTAGAGGATGACATCAGGAGCACAGTTCAACTTCTCGACAATACCTTGCATTCCGCAACAAGCTTGACGGGTACAGCCTCTTCTATGCCAAAATTGCGTACATAGCCTGCTGTGATGCAGCATGCTTTGCTCAAGCTTCTACCCTTGTTCTACCCATATTTTGGGGTTGTTCAACAGGTCCGGAACACGCAGAAACTGCTGTTGGTGTGTATCGTGGAACGAACCTTCATGTCTATACGTGTTGACCCGCCCACTTTTGAGGAATACCCATCTCCTGGGTTGCTGTCTGTCTGGCTATCACAACCTTGTGACTATCGAACAATGTTAGGGTCCTATCGCTAGACACCGTCTTGGGTAATCACTGCTAGTGGCACGCTTCTTTAACCGGACGGGGTCCCGGTCCCGGTTGGTACACTGCTGCCTGCATAATGATGGAAAAGAGCGTTGCGCTTAAAATCAAGCAGTGACTGTCGGACTTGCCAGCGTTTTTTGCACCATCGTAAAGTTGTTCGACTGCTGTGGTGCGACAGTGCAAACATGGGCTGCTTATGCTGGAGTTCTCCAAAGGCAGTACACTCTCGTGCGTATCGAACCTCTGTCTTTTGCGCTATTGAATTTCAGGCAGCTATGTTCTCTCAATCGCATTTTTCTCTCAACACCGCCTTTGCTGCCACATGCACTCACGAACATCCACTTAGACACGTGGGCTTGCATAGTAACAACTCGAGCAGCACTGTATGGATATATATGATGAATGGTGTTTGTACGCATGTTCGCTGGTGATTTGCCTTGGTTGCCACGTAGTCCACACCAAATGTGTCCAGCTTTGCTTTGCTCTTCAATGTCGACGGCCTGTTGGACTGGATGCGCATCTTTGGCAATGGACAACTATGTGCATTTTCGAGGGCATTTTGAGAGACATCGCGGCCGACACTATTCTTTTGACAGGAGCTGCCGTGCAGGTGTCCAGGTAAAGCAGGACAATCCGCCTGCTGCATGCTCGCTACCACAAACAGGATCCAGCACCCCAGGCTCCACATGTTCCGATGACCACGGCGTCAAGTCCCACATTACATCCGAAGCCACGGGTCAGAACACCGGCACCGGCTGTTGCCCCGTGAACGCTTCCTCGCACGACATCAAGCTCACCGTGTCGGAAACGTCGCACGCCGCAGAGAAGATGTCGTCTGATTTGACAAACCCTGCTACGGCATCTGCCGATGCCTCTGGAATTCACGCTGTCGAGAACCCGCCAGCCATCCCAAGCGCCACCCATGCGAATGCAAGCAGCCACGATGTATGTGACGTGCAATCAGCCTCGACAGGTGAAACCGGCGCCGCAGGTGCATCAGCTCAAGACGTAAAACTCGCAGATCCGATCATCGTTGCCACGCAGACGTCAGGTCGGGATGTGGGCAAGGTGTCAAACAATGGCGGTGCGGAATCATCCGCGGAACCTGCAGCCAATCTGGGGGCAGCCCCAGAAATGCCACGCGCCGGAGAACCTTCACCAGGTGTTGGGGCTGTGGCGGAACCGGTCCAAACGGAGGGGAGCGCAGAGGTTCCCCAGATTGCGAACGCCGCGGTGGGAAAAAGTTCGACGGAGCTGACCGAGGGCGCAAAGCTACGTGCTGAATCATACGTAGGCGAGTTGCCCGATGCCTCGGCGTTCCCACCCACAGCGAAGCAAGCTTCTAGGATGCCTCGAACGCGCACAGACCCTGCTGCGGTGTTGGAGCGGATGCGGGGCTTAGAGGACACGCAAGGGGCGGTGCTTGAGGTGCGGTCTCCGTTGACGAAACATGGGGGCACAACCTTCTGCAGCACGCATGCAGCGACGTGGGTGTTGTCCAACAAGAGACCGACCTCTCTCTTGGACTGGCAGTTTGGCATCTCTAGGACCTATTTAAGTGAGGGTGTTGACTTGTCGATGACGAGGAGGACGCATCGCTTTATACTGCGGTCTCGTCCGTGCGGACGGTGGCAAGCTAAATGTGACTCAGGATGTAGTGCTACCATGACCGTTTCCGATGCATGATGATGATGTATCTTCATCGATGCAGTCAAGTACCGGTGCTCTCTTCAAGTTTTAGCTCGTGCGAGCGGCTGCGCGTTTATGACAGGCTTGCTTGTCCCGATTCCTGACGTTCAATGAGCTGCATCACTTCGAATGTGCTGTCTCGGCTTGCTTGTTGACTTTTTCCTGCCAATATCTATGTGATGCAATGATGTATGTTTTCACAACACTGCAGCATCCACATGGACATCGGCAATTCCAAGAACAACTTGGGAATCATGCCTTGTGTGTTGTATTGCAGATGCTGGCAAACATGCGGGTGTCTCATGGCGCAAATCATGCGCACGAGGGGACATACAGGCCATGGCAGTCCATGCAAACTGGAAGTGTCAGCACAGGGTATGTCTCAACATCTACAGGGTCACGACGGGTATCCAATGAGGCGATGAGGAGGTGCGTTCTGGGAGTGCTGCCTTCAGACCAGTGCATCCTAGAACTGTGATGATTCCCAAGTGGTTCTTGTAGTTGCCAATGTCCATGTGGATGCGGCAGTGTTGTAAACAGATACTTCATCATCATGCGCTTAAGAGCTGCCATTTCGGTGGGACTGACAGGCTCACGTTACTCGCGGGCTTGCCAACCCCCAGGCACCCCAAAATTTGGGGCACCCGAATCCGGGTCAAACAAAGCGTTGTCATGTTGTTTACCCCGGTTGCGACATCGCATACGTACAGCGAATATGCCACGTTCTTCCCGTCCATATGCTTTCCATGCGTTACCGCGTTCTTGCATCCCAGTTCGTGTCGGCAACATAGGGGGTGTATTGGCAACAGCGTGCCCCTTCAAGGGTTGGCTTCTAGGCCGCCGATGTGGGCGCCGCAGCCAGTAGACTTTTTCAAGATTCAAAGATTTCTTCCAAATTAAATCAACAAGACTCAATTGGTGACTGTGCCAAGTATTCAGATGTTTTCTGGGTCAGCAGGGTACCTAGAGCGCCAAAAAGAATTGCTGTAGAGTTGAGCAATGTTGACCATTGTTCAAGAGAGTAAGTGACCAAGGAAGTCCCCTTGCTTCGCTCGCCAGGAGCGAGCTTACTTTGTCACTTTTGCATCGTTTGCCCAAATGTTGCTTGTGTTGACCTTGCAGCACCCCAGCCAAGCAATGCATATGACCTGATGGTATGCACTGACGGGGGGAAGGGGCATCATTCATGCGTGGTGGGCTTGATTGCCTTCTATTTGAATGGAATCGCTCGTTCCCACCCGTCTGGTGTTGGAAGTCCCAAGTTTCATGATATCGTGGCGATGTTGATCCGCATCATGCTGTGCTGCAGATTCACATTCGACATGGACGCTCTCAACAACATGGCGGTGCCCGCAACCGCGCCAAATGCAAATGTACGCAAAGTCGAGGAAAATTGAAGTCAGTGCTGCCAGCTTTGGTTCCGACCCCCATTTGCGCCCTGAAAACTCATTCATTTTCAGAGATCTGGACCTGAAAAACACAGGTCACGGTCTGGAGGCACGCTCACTGAAGGCGACGAGGAGACAGTTCAGACAGCCCCAGGACATTCTCCTGTGTCCGAGAGATGGGATTCAGAGTCTTGGATATATATCTGAAGGCAACATGAGGGATTGATGGATTGATTAGTCCATGACAGATCTCACAGGAACCTATCAAGTGTCTCGTTGTTTTTGTTCCTACCCCTTATTTGACTGAAATTCAGGCATGACAACAAGGAGCGGTCGGATCGTCAGCCCTGATGTCATGATGATGCTATAGCTTTTTTCAACGTACTGCATTCCACGTGAACATTGGCGACTCCAAGCACTACATTATAGAATCAGTGCTACCACCTGAGGCATGCCATCATGGTGAAGAAGCGCCGTTTGCCATTCTTTCTCAATTTGATCTCAAAAGCCTACTCCATGCATAACAGACCTTGTGCAATAGCACTGCTCCTTTCACAGGAGTCTAGTGGTGTCGGTGCTTATCTGCAACCGATAATAGTAGTGAAGCTCTGATTTCAAAATGTGTTGTTCATTTTGCCTTGAGTGGTAGCGGTTCCTTGGACTTTACACAGGAGATGTTTGTCACTTCTCACGTAGACACTCCCCCTTCAGCTGTCTCGGAAGTGGCCAATCAACATCTCAATGTTCGTAGTCTCGAAATGCAGATCTTTTCAGTGTCTTGTGTTGGTCAGGGAAACCAACAATGTGGGCTTGCTGAGGAGAGTTGCCATTTAGGTTTATTGTGCTAGCATAGCACTTCCAGTTTGTAAATTGTCAGGATATACCGGTAGCAGATCTATTGACACATCCAACGGACAGCACAAGCATGGAAGTCCTGACTTTGTCAGGACAGACAAAGAGCTGGGGACTACCTCATCAGGCTATCAAATAAAGCTTGTCTAAGAAGTGAAACGCAGGGCAGAAGCATGTGCCTACCTCACCCCATTATACAATTCAAAAATTTTCCTCATAGCCCGAACTTCAGACGCCTGCTGAGGGCTGGTACGTTGTCATACGCTATTGCGTGCGCCACATGAAGAGCTGCTCAGCCTGCCCAGTATTGCATTTGGTATTACGCAAGAAGCGAGGGAAAGTACATAGCAATCACCGCTTGGGACACTTTTCAAGCTACTTTTCAAGCGATCGCACGGTCTGCCATCCACCTCAGTTGCAAATCCCATACGTGGCGAGCTGTTCACACCCTCCAGATCACTGTAAATGAAAGTGAAAGCATATGGTATCTCAAGATACGCCTGCCCACAGGCGGGCATTGGGGAATGGGCAAGGGCACCTCAAGCATGTCCTCAGATTCAGACAAGTCAGAATTACACAGGTTGGCCACGGCACTGGCGCAGCAGATCATCTCTGGACATATCTCTGGAAATGCTGCAATGGCCGCCAAGCCCAGCCTACAACTTGAATCGAAAGGAACAGGGCCCAGCACCGAACCCTCCCTTCGTCCAGCCACGTCAGAGACTGACCTTGAAAGAGATCCAGGCATGCGAGATAGCTCCTAATGAGAGTGCTTCCATTTAATGAGCTCTGCACATACATGAATGTATTGGCATGCAAGAGACCAGGTATGCCCAATACACAAGCTATGAGTCACAGCAACTGCTCATGTGATATGGCAACAACCACAATTTCTGGTCTGCATTTGCAGTATCCCGAATCACATGTGGAAATGTGGTTTTCCAAGCAGATGCATCATTGCATCACAGTATGTGACAGCAAATGGTCTGATGCATACTGATTGAGCAAGGCAGGAAGCAGAAGCAAGGATGGTGCACATGAAAAAGCAGCACCAAATCTTGTTGAGGATTGGTTGGAACCTGGAGCATTGTGTCTCGAGATACTGCTCTCCGGTTCACATGCTGAATGGAGGACGAGTCGACGTTTCACACATCGACGCCCTTTTGGTCGTCCACTGATATCATGGATCCAATATTGCATGATGCAAGCCAAACACGTCTGCCAGCAGTCCATCCGCCTGAACAAGGTACAGGCAAGACACAGTGCAGCATATTCAGCGTTGGCATTGAGGCCCAGACGCATCGTGACAACAACAAAACGTACCTTCCAGATCCTGGGGGCTCATCTTGTACTTGTCCACAATGCTCTGCACCGAACGTTCGAATAGTCAAAAGAATGTGGTGTTGGTGTGGAAGAGGATGGCCCCATCCTCCATTATCTAAAGCATGAAGCATGCACCGTAATCAAATGCCACGAAACGTAAATAAATTGAAGATGTTTCGCACCTTCAGCTTCTTGCCTTCTTCCGCGTTGTGAGTTTCGGCTGCCTTGTCGTGCTACATCCGACACAGCTGTGGTGAGAGATGCTGACACTCCTCATGATACAAGCCCTCTTGTATCACCAAGAAGAAAATGCAACGAAGTGCACAATTGCACGAAGCGAGGTGGGCCGGATGAATTTCTCACAGGACCATGCTCGGAAGTCAATTTACGACAGTGCTCAGACAATCCATCCACTCGCACACCCCAATTTGTACTGGCAAGGGGAACACACCACATCCGCCTGACCTTTCATCTTCTTCAACAAGTTCCGAAGCAATTTTTCATCTTCTTTAGAGAAGTACAAATTCTGCACCATGTCAAATCGTAAGCAGTTGCGCACCGATACCTTTAGGCACATCAGGCAAACCACTCGAGGAAGCTGTCATTGCAGGAAGATTCTCAATCGATATTGCAATGGACGCGCAACAGGAACGACGCTCACTTTATCAAACAAAGCGCACCTCCAAGGCGTTCTCCCTTTCTTTAAAGCTTTTGACACCCTCGACAGCCATGTACCGAGAAAGTGAAGGAGCAAGCAGTTGCATGCAAGGCAGTGCGTTGGAACTCTGTGCAATGTGGCGCAGCATCTTGAGCCCGGTCGATGATAAGTTGCAAGTGAAAGAGTACACAAGTTTTCAGGCAACGCGAAACAATTTAGTATGATGGACGGATGCGCTACTGATCTCTGCATGAAATGAGAGGTAGGCTGCAGCGCCTGCACGACATGGAATCGACAATGCATTTTAAACCCTAACAGATGCTCCCGCCTGACGATCTTGAGATAATGGCCCGTCCGCCATGCAGCGTGCATTGGCAATGGCATTGCAGGACGTCCGACAGAGCCTCTATCAGAGACGCAGGGCTTTAGGTTTCATCAGCATCAGGGCCTATCATCTTGTACACTGTGGGATATCTGGTTTGCAGCCCGTCTCACTCATAGACTCTGCCAGGTGGACATGGACTGCTCGTGCATGGCTCACCTGCGCACTCACTGGCATCCAATCTGCAGACGCCCTCAGGATCTGGGAGTTGGCAGCCATGGCCTGTGAGCGCAAAAAACGTGCCACCAGGCCGGAGCAAGATTGGAAGCCCAAAAACAGGCTAAAGAAATTCTGGGCGTGCAACGTGCTGATCTCAGGGGGAAAGGACAAGCAACAGAGGCACTGCGTCATTCTGCTGCTGTTACAACCCTTGTCGGGCGTGCCTCAACCCTCATGTAGGTGCCACCTAGATTCGCAAGCGGTCTCTTTGGGTCGGTCATGCGGCAAAAGAATAAACAAACCGATTGGCAATTCCATGACTCCACCATTGTTGACAAGGGGGGCGTACGCAAGGGACTTCAGCCTTGTGCCCAGGGGTAACCCAGGGGACGGCTGCTCAAGCAAATCACATAAACAACAGCATCAATTGCACCCAGCAAAGTGTCCGCGGTCTGGGGGCAGACATAAAAAACAGCCACATCTTCAAAGGTTGCTACACCAGGCTGTTGGGAATATCAAGGACTGCCATGTTATTCTCAGTTAGGACATAGAGTACCATAGTTATTGCTATCTAGATGCTTCAGTACTGACATGCAGGCTTCATCGGGGAGAAGGCTTGCGCCGAATACAACGATGAGAAGGTTGAAGAATGGGCTGCGGCTTTCCTGCAGGCTCTAGCATAATCAGAGAGAGGCTGCGTCTCGATGATCTAGTGCGCCCAGTGCTTTGCCAGACTCCGACTCCACCCCAACTTCTGCCCCAGATAATCATATATTTTCAGGGATACAGGCCCACAAGCAAACTGCCTGGCGAAGCACTGGTGCGCCGCACCAACGACAGGGATCTTGACCGAGGGACTAAACTTGTCAGTCGTTTTCTGCATGCTGGCTCCCATGCCGTCTCTGAGGCCTATTTCTGGAGTGCTGGGCCAGCACTGCTGGCTGGTTTTCGCGAGGACAATCCATGGCAAACATGCTTGTGGGCGCACATCGTGCGCACCCAAAACTGCGTGCGCGCACGTGTGCGGGTGCTCTACGTGCGCGCACGTCGTGCGGAGTGCTGTTCGCGCCGTAACTGATGTTGTTGGCGCCAAAAGCGACAAATTCAAAAATTTGAACCAAACTAAACAAGGCGCAGGTGTAAAGACGCATTCGTAGACACAATATGTTGCAACTTATTGAGAATTTGCACTAGTTGAACTTACACTTGCACAGCACAGTATATATAGGCTCGTCTATGGTAAAATACTCAATAATCAGCAGGCAGCTGATACACGGAAGTAAAGAACATTTCAAGGACCATAGAATAGTCATCAGACCATAGTGTCCACAATGCATGACTCTATGGTCGGGTACAGAGTCTGGCTGTTCAATGTAGGGTTGTGCGCACTTCACACGGACGTGTGCACATGGAACGATAGATACTTGCGGAACATATCTTCTGATACTTAGGACAGTATCTTCAACACTCCCCATATGTGATAGGAAGTAGCAACCTGGGGCATTGCTCCCCAGATTCAAATACAATAATACGATTATCGAAGACCAAGACCTCTGACACAAAACGACAGCTTGCCAACAGAAATTGGCTTGGTCAAGCAGTCTGCAACATTGTCATCAGTTGACACAAACTTGTAGGCAATCTCCCCTAGAGCAACTCGCTCTCGAGCAAAATGATGTATTATGTCAATATGCTTGCTGCGAGCAGTACTCATGGGATTCTTCAAGAGTGCAAGACAAGCCTGGTTGTCACCACCAATCACAATAGGCCCGGTCAAGGGCTCACCAAGTTCAGGTAGTAGTTTTCTGAGCCACAGTGCCTCTCGTGCCACAACACTAGCCGCCTGATATTCAGCTTCAGTAGTAGAATAAGACACAGTGGGTTGTAATTTGCTCTGCCAGCAAATTGCAGCTCCATGAAGAATGAATACCATTCCAGTTGTGGATTTCCTGGTTTTGGTTTCACCTCCGAAGTCAGCATCACAAAAACCAACCAGCCCTCGGCTGGTACCATACACCAAAGCAAGATGTTTGGTACCAGCAAGATATCTCAGCAAGTAAATGCCAGCATCCCAATGCGTTGTGGTGGGAGCCTTGAGATACCTGGCCAAGCAGCTCACTGCCATAGCAATGTCAGGTCTTGTACAATTCGCAAGATGCATAAGCGATCCGATGAGTGATGGATATCGTTCTGCATTCTCCTGCAACGCATTGCCGTCTTTTGGAATGGCAGCAATGGGTAATGACACTGGAGCCACACCTGTGAGATTAAAGTCATGGAGCAATTTCTCAATGTAGGGGGTCTGATGAAGAGAAACGGTTTTGGCTCCCCGATCCCGTATCAGCTGAATCCCCAGGAAATCCTGGGGCTCCCCCATGTCCCTGGCCTCAAAAAGAGATTGAATCAAGGCCAGAGTTTGCTCCACATCTTTAATCGTCTTACCAGCTATCAAACAATCGTCTACGTAAATAAGTGCCAGTATGGTCCCATCAGATCCCAACTTCATGAATAAAGCTGGGTCTGCCTCGCTGCAAATAAAACCATGCTCTAAGAGCTTTGCTTTGAGGGTAAGATGCCACGCACGAGGCGCTTGCTTGAGACCATACACTGACTTGAGAAGCTTACACGCTGTACCCTCTGGCCCTGGGTAGCCAGGAGGATGCCTCATGTACACTTCTTCGTCAAGCACGCCGTTTAGGAAAGCAGTTTTAATATCAATCTGACGGACCTCAAGGTCTTGATCCGCCACAACAGCACAGAAAGCCCGAAGTGAGGCATATTTACTTACAGGAGCATAAGTCTCACTATAGTCTACCCCAGGCCTTTGAGAGAACCCTTGGGCAACCAACCTCGCCTTATACCGCCCATCCCGCTTGCGTTCCAATACAAAACGACAGCCAATTGTCCTTGCCCCAGGCGGAAGTTGCACCACCTCCCAACACTCATGTTGTGCCAAGGAGTCCATTTCATCATTAATAGCAGC
>NW_028323952.1:0-19070 GCF_984573655.1 Nuphar pumila | reverse complement strand
CCACCGACTCCAGAGAGTAGCGACAAGTGCTTGACAGCCTTGAGTCAGCTACGCGTGAACGAGAGAATAATATGTGGTGGCAAACAAACACACACCTGAAGCGCCACTCCTGGAGATGTAAGAAAGGGTGACCACACAATCGCAAAGGTGGCCATGACGGTACAGCCCAGGATTGCGATCTTCAGCGAGGGCAGCCAGAGGCTGTGGGGTGTTGCTGTTGGAAGCAGCGGCCTAGGAGGTGAGCGAAGAATGCTGGCGCGTAGTACATGGCCATCTGCTTGTGGTTGAGGGCCAGCACGAAGAGCACGCTGCCCACGACATGCTTGTCATGCAGGATAGCTGCCACTGCTGCTGCCTGTGCAAACAAAACATCATCATCTGACTCTCAACCGCCTTGTCTAGGAGATACTGAGTGAGGCTGATCCAGGTATGCTGCCTCAGGTGGTGGAAAGGGTACCACTTACATCTCAAGTAGTGTTGATTTGCCAATGTCCGCGTGGATGTGGTAGTTTTGCAGTAAGTCATTGTACAATAGATCCTCGTCAATTCATTCCGTTAACAACACTTCATATTTCACTTTGCAATACACTCAGCAATCCCTACATGGGCAGCGGTGTGTGTGGCCCCCGCATCTTAGGCGTGCCACATGGCTAGTACTATTATGCAGGCGGTGCGGTAGCCCGTGCATGAAGAAAAGGTAGGATCATGCAAAGCCCTATTCGATGTGCCGATAATAGAGATGTCCCCTGCACTTGATCGACCGCGTTGGCCCAATGGCCAGTTCTGATGTATCTTCAACACTACCGCATCCACATAACCATTGGCACCTCCAAGAACTACTTGGGAATCAGTGCTATCGTTACCAGCACCTGAGGCCAGCGTACCTGGACCGAGGTCTGATCTCCACATTGTGACACCCCCCAAGCCACCCCGCGTCAGCGGCTGGGTGCTAAACATAACAGGAACAAACAGGATATGGATGAAAATTGTCAACTGATACATAAACAGCAAACGTGACTCCTAGATTGCATTTTGCTATCGCCCATGTGGCTGCGGGAGCTGTGTGACGTCACCATTCATTGTCCTTCACCTTCATCTAAGCGAAGTCTCTGCGATGATGGAGGAATATTTACGTTTGTGCACATGTGTACGCGAAACGCATACGGATGCGACCATACTGGAAAATAGGCCAGCACACTTGGCAGTTGCATATGAAGCGCAACATGTGCGACTGTCCGGTGTGCTGATGTCGCAATCCATGGTCAGATGACCCCGGTGCTGTTGTCCCGGCCAGCCCGGAACAACAGCACTGATTGAACTACTCAGTGAACAATTAAGGAATCTATCTATGATTAGCATTTGACCACTTCACAAAGTACTCGATGGTGTAAATTGGCAAAAGCATGTCGCTTCCCTGGGCATCGAGCAGTCGGGACGCCCGAGGGTAGGGGCCAATTGGCAAGGAGAGGTGCAGAAATTTTCAGCGGACATTTGCCACGACCTGAATATCTCTGATATCTTCACTGCCCCTACAAAGCAGCTGGTCGCTAGGCGCATCTCCTCCAGATTTCAAGGAGGAGTGCAGGTGGCGAATATGCCAGTGCAGGAAGCAGAGGTGCTGCCTACTGATCAGGTTGGCAGGCAACACCTCCTTGACAACATGTGGAGTTGGCACCTAATTCGGGGGAAAGCCAGATATGTTGCAGCGCCGCACTCTGCAGTGCCTTGGAAGTGGGTGTGCATTGCGGGCGACCACGTGGTCTTGCACCATATCTGTCAAGCTTGCCCTCTGTTCAGGCTCGTACTATCATGAGCGCTAGAAGCGGCAAGCTGTTTGCCTTTCGAAGCAGACTTCAAAACCAAACTTTCGAGTTTGTCGATCCCTCTCAGTATCACTGCAATGACTGCGATGAGCATTTGGGGGATGCTCACACAGGCTGTGTTCACTGCACCGTGGATTGTCCCAGCTTGTGGCCTATAATAGACCAATTTCTTGAAGTGGTTGGAGGTCTTGGACCACAAGGTGGGATATTGGCAACTAAATTGGAATCTCTGTTGGGAGTTGATCTCTTGACAACGATTTTGAGTATGGGTTGCGACGATCTCCCAAAGGAATTGACGGGCCGTTTTTGGTCAGCCGTGGCTGATCTCCTTTCTTGCAGGGTACAAGACGATGAAGAAGACATGTCAGGTCAGGATATGGTAAGTCAGGCTGGTCCAGGTACGCTTGCCTTAGATGAAAGTAATGGTAGCACTGATTCCCAAGTAGTTCTTGGAGTTGCCAATGTCCATGTGGATGCGGTAGTGTTGTAAAAAGATACATCATCATCATCTATGCATTATAGATCTATCATTTCATATCTGTGTACAATACACATCTTTAGGATGTGTTTTGCATGTACACATTGTAATGAACACATCATTGCAATTGAGGTTGCAATGAACCTCTGCAATTGCCCGGTGTGCTCGTATTGCAATCCATGGACAGATGATCCCGAGCCGTTGAGGCAAAACGCACCGCAAACCCCAAACTCACGTGGTTGTACTGAAAGTGGCCGTGGTCTGTCAGCACCAGCGCAGGCTGCAGCAGAGCGACGGTTGCCACCAACCATAGCGTTCGGCGGGAGTCCGAATCCAGCAGCCCCCCACCTCCAAGAGACGTAAGGGCATTCCACGGTGTCCATTCCGTAGACAATGGCAGCGTGTGCTGCTGATCAGATTTGCCACAAGCGGAGGAACTGCCTATCTCAGGATACTGGGTTTTCTGTTCGGTTGTGCTGTTCGGGATTGGGTGCAGCATCGAGCACCGCTTTCTGCCGCCGGCGAGTGAGAGGGCCATGCTGCCAGGCCAACGGGGGGCACAGGCCCCCCCAGCAACCCCACGAGGAGTCGTGGGCTCTGAGCGAGGAGAAACTGGCAGGCTGTGGAGGGTGTTGAGCTCTAGTGGGTATGACTGGACTTGGTGTGAGTCTGGCAGCTCCAGCTGGCGCTCTGGCTGCCGCTTGCATGCTTTGAGCCTGGCAACTGCCGACGCTGCAAATAGGATCGCAGGGAAGTATACTGCGCATATGGGCATTCTGAATGTCGGGAACTTCAGCGCACGTGGATGCGATAGTGTGGTAAGACGATTCACTACCCCTATCGCTATGCAATTGTGCCATGAACGCTGAGGGTGAAGGTGCGCACCAAAGAGATCTGACAGCAGCACAGTGCAGCGCATGGCGCGTTTGCTGGAGGCTGACTCATATCCACGGGACGCGACGAGCTCCACAGACTGAGGCTCCCAACGCTGCATAAACAGCGCACACAGCCAGCTATGGTAAGCTGTCAGGGGGGGGTAGTCGAGGCCCCAGTAGTCCAATGGATTCGCTGGTGTTTCAACATACCTGCATACAGTGCTATTCATCAGTGCGTTGCATGACGCTAGGGGATAGTCAAGGTCAGATGTGGGCATCGTCCCAGAGTGTGCTGAGAGTTCTATGGCATCACATTGTGATGCAGTAGAACTCGGGTCACTTGGTGGATACCAAAAAAAAAAAGTTGGATTTCAAACTTGATCCCCGTGCCTATGGCATAGCAAGGCGGGCATAGGAGAGAATGAAGCCCACGGTTTGATTTGGTGTTGGGTCAGTCACTGTTGCCAAACGATCCTTTTGGGATAACGGCCTAAGCAATGCCAAGCAATTGTTTCAGCAGGCTATCAACACAATCCTGAAGGATCACATTGGGAGGGTAATGAAATCGAGGGTACTGAACTCTGCTGTACCTTGACATCATGATATGTACCATTATAAGCTCCCCGTGCCAAGATTGCTCAAGAGACCTTCATGTAATGCTGTTTCTCGTGCAATGCTGCACCTTCTGATGGTGCCGTATGTACGCCATGCGTTGCGTGTCACCAGCAGGGCTCTCGGAAGGTACAAAGGACCACAGGCACATTCAGCAGGCACAGTGAGAGCAAGCGCTGGCCTGTAGCCGGTGTCACAGAGAGCATGCTTGACTGCATGCTGTATTGATTGATTGATTCCCTCGGGATGGCCTGCCTCGAGTGACGGTACTGGTAGCCTGATTCCGATGTAGTTCTTGGAGTTGCCAATGTGCATGAGGATGAGGTAAGCTGGTAAACAGATACATCGTCGTTACTGCTGACAAACACTACCAGTTGAGGTAGTGACACTCTTAGCAAGGTAGTATAAGCTCCAGTGCAGTGGAGGCCATGTGAAATGTCACTGTGGATGCTGTGGTGTACAAAAAGGATGTGCACCGTTGTACTCACCACTCAAGCATTGGTAGATTCAACGTGATCTCCATCCAGTGACGCTGCGCCTCATAATCTCCAAATGTTGGCGGAGTTCCTTCCCCTGCAAGTCAGGCTGATGTCCATGAAGGTTCATTGCAGTTCGTTGACATTCCTCCACAGTTCGTGACTGTCACTTACTGCCTGCCCCTGCTACAGACTCACAACAATGATTTACAAGCTTCATACATGATGCGATGCAAGGATGCAAGGGCAGGATACTTGCATGAGGTGTCGCTCACAGGGTGTTTTATTGCCTGAACCCTGACTCGGGGCATCCCTGTTTACGATGCTTGCTGACGCTCGGTAAACGTCAAACCAACCGTATCAATCACGTTGTTGCAGCGTTGTTCCTTTGAGAATATCCAAATCTATTGGTCAAGGATGTATCATCCCTTCTTTGGGGACACATCCCAGAATGATAACCTGCCGTGAACACGTTCACACAGCTATCTATGGGGGGCAGCAGAAATTTAGAGCTCAATGGTATGGAGCGGAAGACAACTCACAAGTGATCATCACATTTGCATAGGCATCCAAACACGGAAGCAAAGGGAGCACCTGAGTAGCCATACAAACCAACCAGCACTCGTATCAGAATCGCAAAAAGCACAAGCGCAACCACGGAGGTTGGCTGCACACCAAATACCCTCATGATCGACTTCTGACAAGAGGAGGGACAGAGCACATCCTGGCACCAGCCCGGCCTCCTAACGGCCAGCGAGCCTGGCACACGCAACGTCGCCTAGCATATGTGCTCATGCTACGTTGTCTGCTTGAGTGGATATATGTTGCCTTGATCGTGGTGCGCCGTGCGGTGTGCAGTGTTACTGAGCTATCGGGATTTCGGTGATGGGGCTGGGCTGACAATCTTGACCGACAGAACATCAGTTCGGATGATCCGAGGGACTATCCCAGGCCCTGGGCCGGGTAAATCTCAGATAAGAACTCAAATTTCCACATGCCATGGTCTCCTAAGAACCTGCAGTTCCTGACCAGTCAACGGCGAGCAATGTCTCCCTTGCTTCAAATGCTACACAGTTGTGCAGCATCCTGATCTGATAGTGCTGCATAGCATACGATGCGTCTGTCTTTGGTTTCTCCACTCGTTCTTCCAGTGCAGAATGTTTTTCCAAACGATAAGCTATGCCCCGAACGAAATTTTCAGAAATAAAGCACACTCTTCATATCATGAAGATCTAAACTGATCCAAATTGAGTGGTGAGAAGTTAACTGCTCACAAGCCTTGAAAGAATTCTGAAGGGCAAGCAACACATGCTGACCCAGACGTCCACAATCGGTAGACGTTCAGGCAGGCAGGCAGGAGTTTATATATCACCGCTGCCGATAGCTATGCGATCAGGGGCATGCAGTGCCTGATCGGAGGGCAGAGATCATATCAAGACGGTTCCTCATCATACGGGGAGTTGTTTACATCGCACATGTCCGCGACTGTTACATATTGTATAGGGATAGGAACATCACGAACATAACATATTTTATAGGGATAGGAACATCACGAACCAGACCCAGAGCGGCAATCGTATCGAGCCATGAAACCGGACAGGAGTGTCTGCATGTAGGCCTCCATTTTGTCTAACGCTGCCGTGGAGTCTGGTGCAGACCCACCGAGGTGTGATTGCACCTCTACCAGTTCTTCCCGTACCTCGCTTCCTGGCACAGAGAAGCTGCCTTGAATCTGTAAGCGTACGTCAATCATGTCGTCAGCCTGCACATCACGCACCACTTTGAATCCGTCCTCTGGGTGGAATACAGATTTTGCACTTGATCGCTCCTTCGAATGGTTGGATTCTTTGGAATCACAATGCAGCATACTGGCAACTAGCTTGAAACGTGTGTTGGGAATTGATGTCTAAGCAAAGATTCGGAGTGTGAGCTGCACTGATCTCCCAAAGGAATTGACTTGGTCAGCTTTTTGGTCAGCTGAAGCTCTCTTCTGTCATGCAGGGTAGAAGACAAAGTAGATGACATGTCAGATCAGGCTATGGCAAGCCAGGCTGGTACAGGTACACCTGCCTCAGGAGACGGTAACGGTAGCACTGTAAATTCCCAAGTAGATTTTGGAGGTGCCATTGTCCATGTGGATGCGGTAATGCTGTGCAAAGATTCATAAGCATTGCATCACATAGATAAGAGCAAACACATCTCAGGCCAAATAGCCAAGTATCCACCATAAGCACCAGCTCATTGACTGCTGGAATATGACCGATTAACAGCGCTGGGTTGCTAGCTTCGCTGCAACAGTGGGATATGACGAGTTGATTTAATTTTCTGGTTACTCGGTCATATTCCAACATTGACGTCATCGGTCCGGACAGGCAAACCTGTCATAAATACGCGGCCACCAGATACATCACCATCAACAACACATGCCATAGAACGCACCTCCAAGGACACCACAGGCTGCACGAGTATCTGTGCCTCCGATGCGATATCATCCTCACTGATGTCCGACGCATCCGATGCCTGCGATATCATATCACCACCCTCGCTAGCATCCACCAGTTCCCCGGTCACTGCTACTGGGGACACGGAGAGCATGCGCTCCAGGCGGTCGCGCGTGGCCATGTTGAAGAAGTCCAGCGAGAAAGGATCGCAGCTCCGAGACGAGCTCCCACGTGGAAGCGATGGCGCCTTTCCACTCAATATGCACCTCCACACCTTGTTGCGTGTTCCGGCAGCCGACGACGAAGTTGACTTCATAGAAGACCCCCCCGTCGCGCACAGGGTTCTGTCTGCGCTCGAGGTTCAGTGCCTGTCGGTCCGACCAGGGTCGGACTTCAGGCTCGTCCATGATGGTGGGAATTATGTGGGCGACGGCAGTCAGCACGGATGACGCCAGCGCTGCAGGTATGGAGATTTTCTCAGCTCCCCTCAGGCTATCGTACTGTTGGGGATGTCCGTGGCATTTGGTGAATATGTTCTGACAGTACACCGGGCAGCGACAGGCTGGAGTGCACACCAGCGGCTGGAAACCTCCTTGGCCCACGATGTCCCTGTCGCACCTCAACATGGTTTGCTTCTCGTACAAATACCCATACCGGCAGTAATCCACGCGGACGGTGAACGGCAGGAACGCGATGACTTCCCGTCCCACAAGTAGCCCCGTGCTGGGGTTCTCGACCATTGTGACGAGTGCTCCCAGTTCCTTGGAGATCGTGTGCACGCAGCGGACCCGGGAATCCGCCGATGCTAGGTCCCGCGGGCCCTGTTTCATCAAGCTGTACTCTCCACATGGCGGAGATGCCCAAATCACGACCAACATTCCTGAGAAGCGTGCCCGGACTCGGTCAATAAGCTCCTGCGTTTGTGAAGGCAGGTTTAGCGTGTCTGTTGGACAGAACGTTGGATCGATGTCCACCGTCATGGTGTGGAGCTCGTCTGCTACAGAGAGGAATTCCTTGAACCACTGCAGGAATTCCTTGCGCCACACGCGAAATGGTGGAGTTGCCGCAATAAATTTCCAGAGGCAGCAACTTCCTGCTCATACGCGCAGACATATTTTCCTTATGCCTCCACCAGGCATGGTGCCAATGTCTAATCGAGTGGGTTAAATGGCAAGTTGATATGAACGAAACCCTACACGAGAGCCAGCTTTTGAGCCCTTTGGATTGACAAAACGTAAGCGAATCACGAACCCAGGGATCCTATCCTTGAAGGCCGTAAAATTAAGTTGTAGCTTCTTGACAAAACGTGGCTCATAATGAGCTCTCGGACGAATGAGCCTTAGGCTGATGCACGAGATAGGTCCGAGTCTCGGATGTCTCGGTCGCAAAGGCCTTGGCGCCTTTGCGCTCCACTCCCTCGCCGACCGACCAGCGCATATTTGCCTAGAGGGTGCGACTCATCAAGAGAGCACTGCCGTTCATCAGGGACATAGTTGGATTTACACAGGTTGGGCTGGATGAAATATATGTCAAAGTCGTAGCAAACCCTTCACCAGCGCAGTGACACCTGGAGGTACGCAGGCACGCCAAGCACAGTATAAATTATGGGTGTAGAATCTATTGAAAGTCATGCATGAATGGCTGTACATTCTTGAAGTTCCTGAATGAAAGGTGCAGCAGTTGCACGCACTGCACTTTCTCATCCCGTATCTGGACGAGACAGCATTAAACATCACCAGCTTCCTTAGGTATGCAGACATTTCTTAAAAGTTTGTCATGGGGTGGGGAGCAGACGTAATTACGTCAGGCTGCCGTGACCAGTGCACCGGAACTCCGCCGTTGCCTGAAGGGTTCGGAATTGCGTGTGCTGGGAACATACATGCAAACGACAGACACAAAGAATTAGGACACCAATCTTATTTCCCATATGAAATGCTGTTGCGGAAGTAGAATGTGGCGTGCAAAATATCGGCGTCCCAGCGCAACGTCGCAACCATACGTGCAATGTCCACAAGTACGAGGTCGACTTATTCCCATACTTTCCATTCCACAGGAGTATCTTCCTGTCCGTTTCAAGGGGTATGCAGGGGTGTGCTCTCATGACGTGCAAGACGTCAACGTTTTCCAGAACAAGACCGACGATTCGATGTTATATTTATAACATTTGACGACAAAAGGTTGTTGAGGCAACCCAAGTGACCCTGATCCCTGATCCCTGATCCCAGCAGCTTGCCCAAACGCAGCCGTTCGGTGGGCGTAAAGGGGGCACACACAAGGTATCACGTGAACACCTTTGAGACGAAGAGCTCCCTTTGCAGACAAAGTGAGGTGTCCCTCGTCTTTCCGTTGCAGTTTCGTCGTTTTCGTGATCGACGCAGACTTGCTCACTTAGCTGGCGGCGTGCAGACAGAGTATAAGCGACGGCACGCATCATATTTAAGATGAAGGTATGCCAACGACCTGGACAACCCTCAATATTGTCACCTTATGGATCACTTCGTGACACGCGGTAGGTCAGAGGGTAATTTGACCCTCTACCCATGGCCGGAAGGTTGATCAGGGGCCCAAGTTTTTCAGGGGGGTGTGGGGTCGAAGTTTTGCCCAAATCGACCCCCCCTCTTGGGACACCCCTGACCTAGAATATGCAAGATCTCGAGACAGGGAAAGGCATCAAAGCCCGCATCCTGGATGCCATCCAGTCACTATTGCCGCAAATGCTTTGAGCTTGCTTGTGTTTCGTTGTCTACTTCACTTTTGGATATTGTGGGGCCATTCAGCTGAGGTAGGCATGTCTGGAGCTGAAACTAAAGTCTGATTGATGTCCACTTGGAGAGGGTAGGGAGTCGAGGGTCCCTTTGGGGGTGCCCGACCCGAGCACTCTCCCATCCAAGCGACTCAAGGGTCAGGGGTTAGGTATCTCTGTATCTTCTTCATAGCACCCCCTGACCTACCACGTGTCACAAAGTGTTTCATATACCGAGGCAAGCTTGGAAACGACAAACCATATGACCGCAAGCACAAGATATTGTGGGGCGCCATTTCGTCTGCAAGAGAAGTGCAATGCAATACTGCAATGCATGCTGGGAACATCAGCAATATTTATAGCCTTTCCCCAACTCTGGCTTGGTGGGGCGCACAGTTCCTTTTGGGCCCCGCGTGTGGCCACAGTCAATGGGTAAAGCTAAATCAAATTTGCAGGGATCGGGCCAAGTTGGGTCGCCTCGAATGCGGCATCTCTAAGACCATAGAGTTGCGAGTATTGTACCCCTCCGTGGAGAGATCGGATACTACGCGCTTTTCATGCCAGTTTGCTGTTTCCAGACCACTTGTGTATATTCCGTTCACCAAGCAGCCTCTGTCCAGACCAGCATTTTGCAGAAGTACATCCACAACCCAAGTACGACTGATATTTGTCTCAATCTCTGCTGGCTTCGGGTAAAGTAAGAGCAATGCAATTGGAGGGCCAATTGACACCCATGCGAGTGTCACAGGCTCATGCTCAGGAGCCTGGTGCCGCCGATTGGACCGTGCCTGTCTTCGTCGAGTGCACAGCATCTCAGTACAACAAGCCGGACTGCAGAAGTGCAACTCATCGTCGACGAGAAGATGGACTTCTTTTATCGGCAGAAGGTTCAGATGACGAAGGAGCATGGGTGGCGCTTGCACGGAGTCTACATGGAACTGCCTGGCGACGAGGCTGGCTTGGTGGCTGCAACAAACGTCGATGGCACGCTGGTGAAGGTCGCACAGGACGAGATTGTCTCCGTCGAGCTGCAGGAGTTTGAGTGGATGGTCGGTCTCAAGGGCAGACGGAGATGGAACAATGTGAAGGTTGACGTCCAGCATGTGCAACGAGACATTCTGGCTGCTGCCAACGAGGAGGGCATGGTTGTGGAGTCCTCGCTGCAGTTGGGTCAGTACAGTAGCATCCGCAACAATCTTGACAAAGCCGGCGACTTTGATGATTGCGTCAAAGAGTTCGCTTCCCAGAATATCGGTATAAAGCCCCAGCGGGTGGTTTCCGAAAACACACCACCTCCGAGCTCTCCGATCACGCCTGACCGGTGTCTTGCTACTGGGACCACAAGGTGCTCACTGCACACCGTCACCGCCCACCGCCATGAGTTGCGCGCTCTCACCCCCCAGCCCCCCCGGACGCCTGCTCAAGTGGCATGCCGTGTGGCCATCGCCACGCAGACAGACACGGACGACGATAAAAGCCCGCCAGCGCTTCCTCCATTGCACCCGTATGTCATCAACGACCCTTCAGTCATGGACTCTGAACCGGCACTCAACTGTCTGCTCGTTTGCTTGATCTGCGCGCTGGACTTGCGGGACGGGCCTCATCCGCTCACCCGCGAACGCACTCCGCGAGATGATAGCCGCCTTTGCTCTGGAGAATGAGGAATGGCTCGTCGAGCAACTTCGCCCAAGAGCCATCCAGGCCAACACCAACGCTGAGTGCATGGGAACGGCTTACGCGACGTTTAAAACACACCTTCTCATCGGTGCCGACCCAGAGTACGGCCCCGACGGCGTCCTGCTCCAAGAAAGCATCACCAACGTGGATAGCACCAGGACACTCGCGAGCGGCTTCTTGAACCGCGGCTTTGTGACTGCCTACGCTGATTGTGTGGTGAAAGCAAGCCGTCATGTGCGGCAGTACTGAAACCATCATTCTTGCGGAAATCATGAGGCGCAAGTATATGGCGGAGTTTGACATCCTGCCGGTCCCGTCATGGGATCTGTCTCATGTTGGAAACGACGGCAAGTCTGTGGGCGAAAACGTCTCCGCCTTCTTCGCCCTGCATGTGAATACATTCCGACACGCGGCGCTGTTGGTATGCCAGGACCACTACAAATTCCTCGCTCCGAACTGTCCTGCCAAGGACATTATCCGCAAGGTTTTGGACAACGAGCAAATAGCAATTCACAATGCAGCTCACTGGAAGGCGGAGAGGCTGAAGCGCAAGGCGGAGGTCATGCGTCATGTGCGGAATGCTCAGGTGCAGAGCGAGTATGCGTTGGCCAAACGGCGCACCGCAGGGCATGCCATCGAGCGTGCACAAGCTGCAGAGGTCCAGCGTGAGGCAGCTGTGAAGGAGAAGAAGCGCAAGCTTGCGGAGCTACGCGGTCGGGAGCAACAGCTGGAAGCGGAGCTGCTTGAGTTGGAGGCTCAGCGAGAGAAGGCTGCTGCACAACAGCCACTGCTCAAGGCGAGTCAAGCGCCGGCCATCCACGGATTTGACCAGATGATGAAGACTTTGAAGTATATGAGCGAGTACGATCGAGCTCATCCGGAACACCGGGCACCTTAAAAGGCTCGACGTCTGCCGCTATGAGGGGAGCAGGCGCTTCCGTTCCTAGCAGCCAGTGCTCTAGAACAGGGTTCAACCCCCAGTTCTGCCCCAGATAATCCAGCACTTTCAGGAGAATATACTCACAAAGCAAACTGCCTGGCGAAGCACTGCTCGCATTCCTGCTGTCACAGAAGTCCCTGTGCTGCCCTTACAGCTGGGCAGCTTCCTTTGAACCTGCGCATGCTGTCCCAGGAGGCGCCTAAAACAAACCTTTGCATCGAGGTCTATATAGACCTCTATTTAAGTAGTGATAACCCATTCCGTGACAGATTACACCAGTGTGGAATACCTTCATTCATTCATCCTTTAACCTTTATTTATAGATTCTTAATGTTAGAGGACCTCGATATGTCGAGATCATGGTGCGTCTATTCAGATGTTTCTTTATCCTTGGTCTCGTGGCTCTTGGCTTTCTGTTTGGGTCGCGCTGAGTTCTTGCTGACCACCGCAGGATCCACTTTTGTGGAGCGTGTCATGCCAATGGAACGCACAGTGATAGTCGTCTTTGAGGACCGGCCAGTTTCGTGCAATCCTTTGTATAAATGTTTTGCTGTCTGAAGTAACGACACGACCCAGACATCATACGAGTGTACTTGGCTGTACGTCCTAGGCGCCATTCAATGAAATTCGGTGACAATCCCAGATCCATCCTTTTCTCATTTGCTTGCCTTCCACGCTTGAGGCAAATTTTGAGGCAAATCATGCGGCTGTGTCCATCTTTGGCCGTTCTGTCGGTGCGTGGCAGTTGTACAGCCAGAGCATGAGGTCGTCACGAAGTCCTCGTTGGTTTGGCACCGATGGGCACCTTCTATTTGGTCGGTAGATGTTGGCGACGGCATCGCGAGGCCCTGCAGTGTGAGGGGTCCAGACGTATACACCGTACGGTCGCTTTGCTTCCAACGGCACGTGGCTTGCAAACAAATGAACTGTGTTGTCTGGAACAACCTGCAACCTCCATCTCAGATATCACAAGCGCAACCACGAATCCGGCTGCATACCTAAACACCCTCTCGAGTCATCATGGACCTGCGACAAGAGAGGGACAACAGAGTTCATCCAGTGACACCAGCTCGGCCTGCTAAAGGCAAGTGCACCTGGCATGCGTAAGGACACCTAGCCTGATATGTGTAATCTGCTTTGAGAACATGCATTTCACCGTGCGGTGTCAGTGTCAGTCACCGAGCTATCTGGGAGATCGCGATTTGTCAGGGTTTGCTCACCGACTGTGGTTGCGCCAATTTCCTATACGGACTCTAAACAACCTGCAGTTCCTGGTCATTCAACGAAGATCAAGTCTCCGATAAATTAAACAAAAAAACATGCGTCCTTGTGTTTGGTTTCTCCGCTGGAATGTCAATGCTCACTGCTCTACCAACTATGTGTTTTGGTCCATGGAACGTTGGACGGGTGATGCAGACGGGTGATGGGTGACGGGTGATGCAGCGCAAAACCAACAAAGAGGACAGCTCAAAGGTACAGAATGCCAATTTTGTCCCGGATTTAATTCGCGTGCATGTGGAATGCCCAATCATGACTGTTTGAAGCACTTACGAGGTTACCTTTGAACTTGTATGAACCAACACTGCAATATTGGAATATTGCTGGCCTCTTCCCAGTTGCAACGACATTTGATATACACAAGCCAACCACACTTCGCGCTGCAACCAAAGGAGCTCCCCGATCTGGACAGTGCAAGTCGCGATACAATGGGCGTCAAACAGGCCTTGCTGAACCATCAATGAACCGTCGATGCTACGCAAGAGTCACACCGTCAGTATGCTTCAAATATTTGTTTCTTACAAATGGCTTCACGCCAAGCAGCAGCGTATCGGGGGTCGAACGCCCCATTCCAGGGTGCCATTTGAGGTACTGTGTCCGCAAATCCTCCACCGGTGGACGGTATTTGGCTAAGCAACGGCCTGTGACCTCGTCCACGTATGCCTGTGAGAACGTCACATACATTCAAGGGCACGACCAAGTATGGTATCTTATAGCAGCCCCCGGAGCGCCGAAATGAGTTGCACAGGATGGTACCAGTGCGCCCGACCGGCCTAACTGGCCAGTCTGGAACGGCAGCAAATTTGTTCTTTAAAGAACGCGGTGAAATGAAGTCGCAGCTATGACTAGGTCCTAGTCTAGGACTCCTTTGCTTTGCCCTGAGTGGCCCAAGTGACCCATGATGATACGCAAACGGCTAGCAGTGTGCTCTGCTATGACGGGGACATGACGCGTCACGTGCACGATGTGCACCTGCGACCAAAATGACAAACGCTCGGGCGGCTCGATGTCGCCTTGAGATAGACTACTCAGGAAGTCAGCTCAAGAAAACGATGAGAACAACTCTGGAAAACTTAGCCAAGTTCATGTCATGCTTAGGCGCCTGGAGAGCCATGCTTGCAGTTACTTGTTGCAGACCACAGGTCTGACGCGACCGAGACGGATACAGCTCACCGAAGAAGTTACCAGGTATGTGCCATCACGTGGTAAACCGGACGATCACATCATGGATGTGTGTGGGGCTGGACCATGTACTATTCTGGTTCACTTGCTTCATACCATAATCCATCACTTGAGAGCAAGCGACCCTGCCGCCCTGCCAGTGCAAGGTATCGCTGCAATCGTTTTAATTCGTTGCAGCGGTGCCTCTGATGTGAGGCCGGGATGAAGCCTTGTTGAATCTTTGTTACAGCCAGCGTACTTCGGCAGCTGCCGGTTCATCGGCATGCATCGGCAGACATGCCGATACATGTATCGGCGTGGTCATTGAACATGCGTCGGCATACATGCGTACTTAACATGTCCTAAAGGCTATGAAAGCGAGCCATTTCATTCATTGATGAGGACATGCAGATGCAACGAGCACATGTGTCGTCAATGAACCGAGTTCCTTCTCGACGCACCCCATGCCTCGATTACCATACAGGGCATACAGGCATGAATAAGCGGAACTAATGCATCGTTTCACATGAGATTAGCATGCTTGCAGGAGCTCGCTGTTCAGGTTGATTTGCGTGAGGATATCTTGAAGACTTTGCAAACCAGCCTCGGTGCGCATCCCGCAGCTGTTGTGTGAGCCAACACATTTTTCCTGTTGCAAGTCATTCGCAATTTCCGAAGTGATCGGATGATGGCCATTCCGTTGCAGCGGTGCCATGGGGACGTCGATTCCAGGGGATGGTCCGAGACGCTGATTATGTTTGTCAGTCGCGTTCATCTACCATTCATCGAATCAACCAAATAGTTGCCTATTTGGATATGCGGCGGTGCTTTTGGTGTAAAGATGGGGTGCTACCCATCGTTCAATGCCCTTCGTATGTTTCAACGAGAACATGCAAACGCGGAAGCACATACTTCGTTGACCCCTTCTCACATGCAAGCTTTGATTTCATTGATGGCTAAAGAAAGAGAAATGAACGTCGAAAGGAGAAGAATACAGAACTGGAGGCAAGCCTCCATGCTTCGGAATCATCTCCAGATAGCTAGGTTAGAGTCTTTCAGCCCTGGGCTTTCAGGTTGAATCATCATGTTTTGTCAAGATTGAACTTTGAACAGATACCAAGCAAGAAAGGCATTTGCTCTTATTCTCTGCACCATTTGCACGAGTTTTGCACTTGCATCACCATGTTCTTCAAAGGCTTCTTCAAGACATGACCATTCATGTACATGACAAGCACCAGGTGCATGCATGTGGCCGGTCATCCTCATCATATGCATATGGCCGGTCATCCTCGTCACAAGCACATAGCGAACCAGCCCACTACTTCAGCCGCCTTCAGTGTCCATCTTGTCAGCATTGTTGATGTGATACGCACTAGTGGCATACACTCCTCCCTTTAAAGGCACAGCTGTCGCAACTGTGCCGAAGTTGGGTGTACGGAGCGGAGATTGAAAATGAGTGCGACTGGAATCTACAAGAAATTCCTCCTTGTTGATTCACTGTATGATTAGCGCCTTACTCATGCGCTCATGCACCATGGCCTGTACAAGGTTTGCTGTTACAACGAAGGTGAACACTGGCCATACATGTTCGGACTAGCATTGCGATAGTGACCAACTCTATCTAGGACAGTTGATGATAAAGGCATCAGGTCCACACAGAACACATATGAACCTAGGTAACATGTCCAACGAAGGCAAATGATCTCGGACCAGTGCTTTGGTTTAAAACTTTGGAACTCTTCAGTTTGGTTGCATATAATCAGGGCAAGCCGTTGAATCGGGAACTGCCCCGCGTCCTGCGAGCATTTGAGGTACATCGAGATGTTTTGACGTCGGGTATGTGGTGGCATGATACGTTGCTCAGCCTGGGCCTGAGCCTGCTTATGAGCTTGATTCCAGCACTTTTCCCACGCAGCCTTTGAATGGGCGTAACTGGGGCATACAGGGTATCCTGTAAACAAGAGATTTTTAGGGCAGACAGGCTCAAGGTGTCCCACGATGTCTTGGTCATTGCAATTCCAATGATTTTGTTGTCGGCGCAGACATGACTGTTTACCTTCCGGCATGCAGATCTTCTTGAAGGAGTCACAGTGCTGACGGGCTGCAACGCATCATATCAGGATGACGGTATGTCACCAAACTGCACAAAATTCGCATTGCTGTTGCCATAATCCAAGTCTTTCTTGTAGCTGCCGATGTCCATATGGATGCGGTAGTGTTTTAAAACAATATATATCATCATCATATTCCAACTCGAGCAGGAAACGACGAACTCCATTTGCATTGCAATCATCAAGATTCTGTGCGACATCTGTGCCGCTCTAACGCATGCTGGGAAGACCAGCAATGCCACCTCCCCCCAAAATCTTGCTTGAACCTACCTTACAAGATTCCCTCATAGCTCCAATGTTCGATTCCTGCTACGGGCCGTCGTACGACGCCGAATTGCGGCACTTGCCACATTATTTTTCGTGCCACGTGAAAGGCTATCTATTCAGCCTGCTCAAGTGATTGCATTTGTTGCAATCATGGCAGCAAAGGGAGATGTTTAGCACTTGCCGATGGAGAGACTTTATCAGTCAAACGGCGCACGAGCCCTTGTGACCCCGCTCTCTCCCACAGGAAGTTGTGTAAACAGCAGGGAACAGGGATGGGCCCAGGTTGATCGCGAATGCGGCATCTCTTAGACGGCAGAGCTGCCGAGTTAACATGCACCTCTGTGGAGAGATCGGATATTACGCGCTTTTCACGTTTTCAGACCACTTTCAATTAAAGAGTCCGTTTACCCGCCACCGTCCGTTCCGGCGTGTTGCAGAAGTGCGTCTATAACCCAAAAATTGACTGATGTTTGTCTCAAGCTCTCCAGGCTTCTCGTAAAGTAAGAGCAATACGAATGCAGGGCCAAACGGTACTCATGCAAGTCTTACAGTCCCCTGCTCAAGAACCTGGTGCCGCTGAGTGGACCGTGCCTGTCTTTGCTGAGGTGACAGCATCTAAGTACGACGAAGACAGTACTGAAGACGTCCAAGGCATTGTCGAGGACAAGCTGCGCTTCTTCCATCTGGAGAAGGTGCAGAAGGCGACGGAGCATGGGTGGCGCCTGCACGGGGCCTTCATGGAAATACCTGGTAATACCCTTGGCGTTGTGGCTGCCACGAAGAAAGATGGCACACTGGTCAAGGTGGGAAACGATGAGATTGTGACCGTCAGTCTGGAGACGTTTGCACAGATGGTCGGTTATACGGCTGGCCGAAGATGGAGCAACGTGAAGGTGGACGTCCAGCATGTGCAGCCAGAGATTCTGGCTGCTGCCTACAAGGACTTGGTGGCATAAAGTCGCTAGAGTTGGGCAAGTACAGGAAGATCCGAAACAAAGCTGACAGAGTTGGCGAGATTGCTTCCCAGAACGCCGCCGTGAAGGAGTCTGTGGAGGAGGCCGAAAACACGCCACCAAGCCCTCGGTTCACGCCTGTGCAGGATCTTGCCACGGAGACCGCAGGGCGTGTTTCAAAGGCACGCAGTATCCACGCTTTCACGCCCCCCCCCCCCTTGGCACTGCTGAAGTACCACGCAGTGTGGCCATCGCCACACAGACGGACGCGGACGCCTATGAACGCCTGCCAGTGCTCGCTCCTCTGTACCCCTACGTCGTCAAAGATCCTTTCGCCACGGACCCTGAACCAGGACTCAACTGCCTCCTGATATGCTTGATCCACGCACTGGACTTGCGCGACGGAGCTCGTCCTCTCTCTTCCAGGAGACTCCGCAAGTTGATCGCCGCCTTTGCTCTGGAGAATCAGGAATGGCTCGTCGAGCAACTTCGCCCCGTGGCCATCCAGGCCAGCACTGGCGCTGATTGCATGGGAACGGCTTATGAGAAGTGCAAACATCTGCTCATTGGTGTCAACCCTGAGTACGGCCCCAGCGGAGTCCTGGTCGATAGGTACGGAATTGACGCCAATGGCACCAAAACGCTCACGGATGGCTTCTTCGACCGCGGCTTTGTGACCGCGTACGCCGATTGTGTGGTGGAAGCGGTCATGTGTGGCAGCACTGAAACGATCATCCTGGCGGAGATCATGAGGCACCAATACGCGGCGATGTTGACGTTCTTACGGTCCCGTCATGGAATCTGTCTCACGTTGGAAACAACGGCAAGTCTGTGGGCGAACATGTCTCTGCCTTCTTCACCCTGCACATGAACAAGCTACGACACGCAGCGCTGTTGGCATGCCAGGACCACTACAAGTTCCTTGCACCTAACTGCCCTGCCGAGGACGTCATCTTCAACGCTTTGGACGAAGTGGGAGAGGCACTTCCTAACGCCAACCACTTGAAGACGGAGCCGCAGAAGCGTAAGGCTGAGTTCCCGCTGAGCCTCCACGCCGTGGAGGCTCAAATTGAAAGCAAGTCACACAAAAGACACAAGGCACTGCAAGATGTTGAGCGGGCACAGGCTGCAAAGGTCGATTGGGAGGCAGCTGTAATCGAGAATGACCGAGTGCTTGCAGAGCTGTATGATGATGATGATGATGATGATGATGATGATGATGATGATGATGATGA
>NW_028323951.1:0-19180 GCF_984573655.1 Nuphar pumila | reverse complement strand
CCGGAGCCCTTTAGGCGGGCTCCGCTGGACGGGACTCACACCGTCAAATGTCTAGACATGTGATTTTTTGGTGGTGGTTGACTCAATTGAATCACTTACACTGATTCTCAAGTAGTACTTGGAATTGCCTATGTCCATGTGGATGCAGTAGTGCGGTTACATCATCTCGAGCTAACATTGCACATGTTTCTGGGGAATGTGTGCAAGCCAGCTTGCAAGTCGGCACGAGCTAACCTGGATGCTGACTAGTCAGTAGCTGGGCAGTGCTGACCAGATGGCAAAACCAGCAAGCTGGTTCACCGAAACTCATGCTCCACAAACCCACAACATACCATGGATCACACCTTGCCTGTTTGTGCAATCCTACGTTGCTACGAAACGTGCCGCCGCGTACCATTCAAACGCGCTGAAATCAATCTTTGTTCAAATCCCACAAACCATTCAACTGTAGGCGCAATAAACAAGGAATATTTCTTATGTTAGCCCCAAAAGTTAGATAGTAAATATCCACGTTTTACCAAACTTTACTGCAGATTCGGGATTGAAATTTTCAAACTGGCATTTCTTTGCGATTTTGTTTGAATATTTAGCGGCAGTACGGTATTCACATGTAACATGCTCCACAATATGGCATGATTCCCAATTGATTGTGTTACTCATTTCACAACGCCTCAAACCGCCTGCTGAGGCTGCACTCCACAGCCCCCCCCCATCCTCCTTGGCAGGCTCAAGCATATGCGGATTAGTCCGTACAGGACAAACGGCTTCAACAAGCAGTGTAAGTCGATCCAAGCCTTCAACAAGGCCCAATGAGCCGTCCCTGCCTCAGCCAACTGTCCCTCAACGTTGGGCGTGCCCAGCCTAGGGGCCGACCTTGCGCCAATCGATTTTTTGCAAGCTCAGATAGCTGCCCTTCGAGAGGCCGGACTGTTTTGCGGACGCTACATGCTGGGTGACTCATCTGATTGCTGCGTAGGAGCTGCAGACATGTCTTGAGTTAGCAACTCTTTGGAGATCTGACTGTATCACTGTATCACCGTATCGGCACAATGCACAATTCTGATGAGCTCTAGGTTCTGCCTGACCTCGATATGCCCCGTCAGAGATCAGTGATCTGGCCGATATTTTTCAGCATGGTGACTCGCCCATGAGTCACTGCTAGGTGTATCCACTTCTCCACAGTCGTCTGCTGTAGCAAACAAAGCTTGTCTTGCAGCCACTACGGCCTTGACGACAGGCAGCAAGTCAGGTGGGTACATCGCAGTCAAATCAGTAATAGGTAATGGTCAGGCGGCGTTTCCTTGCACGCTAGCTCACATGCACGAGTCGGCGTAAGGGCAAAGAGCCCCTGATGATCAATGATGGTGTGGGCATGCTTGAAAACATGAGCATTCAACTCAAACGATGCGCTCACAGTCAGCAGCGTTCCATGTCGCCGAGATGACTCCATGAACTCTGACTCACATGTCAATGATTGAATCAGGTTTGCAACCTGGTCAACGGTCACCAAGCGCAGAAAGAGGTGGCCACATCTCGGGACTTTCCCCCTGCCCTCAATTGTTCATTGACCAGCGCTTGCATCGTCTTGCGATAGGCTATTTGCAATGCTAAGTGTGGGAACAATTGTTCCCACACAGTTCACCTATTAGTTCCCACATAGTTTACCTATGCGTCTTAGCTAGTAGTTCCCGAATAGATTTCTTTCCTTTGAGTTTAAGCCCGTTTCATGTGAGTGGATGGCGTGGATTTCAGGGCAAGGCGTCGTGCAGTTTGCTTCCCTGCTTTACAACGACCAGAAGCAGTACGCTGTGAAGTTCTTTCTCGACAAGAATGCGTTCCTGATAGAGCAGGCACACTTTCGAAATCCTAAACTGCAGCGAGTGCTCCCCGTTGCCGATGCTGCCGTTAGCAACGATGACGGCACATTATGCGCGCTGGGAAGGTGCGGTGTGATGATCAAAATGAAGTGTCCTTTTACTGCGTCACCCCATCCATTCAGCATGTAGTTCTCTTCTTTATGCGACGAGGTGATGTATCGTTATGCAAGACAACCGCATCCATATGGACATCAGCCGTAGGTCTCGCAAATGCATCCAGTTTTGGATGACTTACCTCTTGAGAGCTCCAGAAATTGCAACGGGGTGAATCCATGCGCAGTCTGCCAGCTATTTCATTCCCAACTTCCACATTCACTACCATTCTAAAAGAGCAGTCGGAAGCTGGCAATCCTTGAATTGAGGCAAGTCATGAATTGCATTTTCCTGTCACAATGCGCGTTGCTATTCACAAGAGCAGGTGTGGCAAACGGAAACTTCCCCGATCAATAGCCTCTTTACATTCAACGAGACGGGTTACTGCACTGCCAAGTGAGCAGGTGCAGCTTGATAACCAGTTTTGCTATTTTTCACGGCGCGCACACCTGCGCCATCCACACTGGCCGTACGTGAACCAGCTCCATAGCACACCTGGCATGTCCTCATCAGGGTAATCTATAAATTCGCTGCCTGACTGAAGGACCTGCCATTGCTTTGGGACCCTATTTCAGGCAGTGCCTGAGCCAGCCTTTCCAGCAATAGCAGGTCGTCAGCGGCAGTTCTCCTCCCCTTGCTGGTGACGGGTGTCCTGTCGCGTCTGAGTGTATTTGCATGCAGGCCGCTCCCTCCTATGTTGATGATGGAGAAGGTCGAGTCACTAAACGAGTGGCAAGGCCTGCGCGAGCCAGATTTTGCAAGCGCCATGCAGGTCATGGCGCTTGCACCTCATCCGCGGTGCTGCGGATATGCACTCAGCTGGCATTGTGCACCGCGACCTCAAGCCTGCCAACGTCATTTCTACCCCTCGCGTAACCAGTGGACAATCATTGATTTCGGGGGCGCTACTGCCATTGGTACGCTCAAATTCTCCATGTTTCCTTCCTCCCACAGCTTGTTTCCCCTGTGTATTGATCCTTTTGAACGCGAGCAGTTGCCGCTGTCCATGTGGATGCGGTAGTGCTGTAAAATGATACAGCAGCATGTCCACATCCCTGTGTGACTTCAAAATTTTGGCTCGTAGTTAATTCGCATACACGAAATGTGCATTTCCACGGTTCCAAGGTTCATCTGTGCACCTGCAATGACCGCGATGATGCACAAATGATTCAATCTGCTCTTGAATTTCTGGTACGTTGCACCATTCGGCAAGTGTCCGGTTTGGAGTTTTGAGTCCTTGATTTTCACGTCCAACCTCTACATGAAGTCCTTGGTATGTTTTTGTATGCCAAGTAGCATTGGTCAGGTATAATATGTGGAATGAGTGACATGCAGGCTCCAAAGCATCTTTGGTGTTTTCCCTGGCGTATGCAGCGCCCGAGACCGTGCGGTCATGGGAAGCGAGAGGTTGTCACAGCCGATCCCGCCGTGGACGTCTTGCCATCGGTGTCATGGCTTACGAGCTGCTGACTCGTACCCGTGTCTTCCCTTTTGCTCACAAGCAGCTGGTACGCTCTTTTGTAGATGTATCCGCTTACAGGTACAGGTAAAACAAACAAGTATGCCAGCTCCAAGAAAGCGGCGTTGACAACGGACAAGACAGCCAGAGCTGATGGAGCGCCTAAATGGAGGTACCTGTGCATCTTTGTGTAGGGTTGTACAAAATCGTTTGATGGCTGCACTCAGATGCGTCAGTAATAATAATAATGATACGCCAGCCACACGGCGTTGGCGTTGACACGGGCGAGGATGTGGCGGATAAGACCCACCCTCGCGCCTTTATGGAAGGGTGCAGCACCCCACAGGGGCAATGTCAGCTAAGGCGGCCTATTGAAGGCTTTGTTGACGTGATACCCATCTAGTTTTCTCCGCTGCACAACAAGGCCGTGAGTAAGGTTCAGATGCGTCAGTAACACTGATTATTGGCGAAACCGAAATTGGGGTCCTTTATTGTGGACATATGTCTTGCCAGATGTGCTTCCCAGATACATTGTGGTCAACTGAAACAAAACTTCGCCAGACCCTCTGATTTTTTAGTCCAGATACCCGAAAATACTTAAATTTTGGGGTGTAAAATGGGGTTGGGAACCCGTTCTGGCGAAGCACTGGACTGAATGTGCCTTGAGCAGCTCAGAGCGCGGGGGTACGCGATTGCTGTTGCAACGGGATTCATTATAGGCAGATAAATAAAATTAGCAGGAATGCCGATGTGCATGGTGCACGAGTTTTGCACACCCTTCAAACATCACGTGCAGGTGGTGGATACAATGTCAGGGGTCGAAGCATTACTATGGGAGAGGATGAATGAAAGAACGTGGGACGAGCAGTGCGACGCCAACATGCGGAGACTGGGCTGGATGAAGGCGATCGTTCTGCAGATGGTGGCGCGCGAAGCTGTTGATCAGCCACCGCTGGCTGAGGTTTGCAAGAATTGCCGCAGGTTTTTGCAACAGGAAACCCACACGCGCTTGACGTATTCTTACACGGCCACAAATAGCTCTCACTAGATAGGTAGCCGGTGTCTGCTTGCAGCAGTGCAACACCACTCATGATAATGGCACCTCATGTCCACAGAGCTACTGCTCACTGTATGTTGGAAGGTGTGGGATGCACGGTGCTGCGTGTGGTCAAGCAATCGAACATCCGCACAGATTTCAATATCTGGCCCCCTGATAGGTCGGGTACTGGCTGACGGTGCACGTGAGGTGCCGCATGTGGTCAAGCAGGCGCTCAGGCCGCTGCAGCTGTCTGGAAAACGTTTGATCTCGAAAACAGCAGCTCCTTGTCGCTAGCACGTGGTCTAGTGATGGTCTTTGCCTACCTGATGGGCGGACCGCAGCTGCGTGAGCAGCATCCTGTTGTCCTCTTTTCTGCATTGTCTGTGGTCTCCTCATCAAATGCTTTTCAAACCAAGGGCAAACAAACACCATTAAGCGTATCGCCTACCAATCAATCAAAGCCCTAGCTGGTTTACCCATTCCTCAAACAGATATCGTTATGGTGTGGTTGCATAACGGCTGCTTGCTGCAGCTGTCAACCTGTGGCAGCCAGCATCTCGTGCACCACCCTCAATCTCTTCAATTCCCCAGGCAATCTTTCCACAGCATGTCAGGAAACAGTACACTGTTGTACAACGCCGGCCATGATATGGCTGACGCAGGATGCCCTTTACAAATGGCACACATATGTATGACCACATGCACGTGGTCAGCACCTCCGTCGCGGATCCCAGCAATAACACACACAACCCAAATTGTCATCCAAACATCATCACAATGAACAACGGGCACGGAATTCTGATAATCTCTGATAAATGCCGACGTCATGTGTCTAGGGCACAAAACTGCAAACGGAAGAATAGTTCAAGTGCAACAGGCACTCCAAGGTGGTGGTAGCCAATAGCATGGGTTTACAAAGAACAGGAGGTTGTGGTGGGTGCCGCAGAGCTGCGTTGAGGGAGCGTCATGTCATGGAGGCATCGCAAGCATCGTCGTCACAGCTGTTGCTGCGGCTGGGGGGCGAGAACGCGTGCGGGGGTCGGTGACTCCCGGTGCTCAGGAGGCGCAGCAATGATATTGCCAGCAATTGCGGTAGGGGCGTGGTGGATCGGGTCAGGCACCATGGGGACTTGAGGGCTGGGCAGGCCCGGCAGCGCTCGGTCGGCGGATCGATCTACCGCACCCGCGCTAGTGCCCCCGGACGGCCCCGGCGCGGAGCCCTCAGGGTCCTGCCACGCCGCTGCCGCGGGAACCGAGGCGCTCTCAGGCTCAGGCTTGGCGAGCGCCTCCGTTCGAGGAGGGAAGGAGGCATCGGTCTTCATGACGACGTCCGGTGACGGTTCGAGTTTCGCGGGAGTAGGACTCAGCGGCTCGTGCTTGATCTTTGGCTGTGATGTGAGCTCCAGCGGCTTGCTCTCGCCATCATTCGTGCCGACCATCTCGCGCACGCGGCCAGCAACTTGCTGCTTGAGGAACTGGTCGTCGCCGTCGCGCTCGGGGTCGCGAGTGGCTCGCAACTCGTTGTGGATGACCCCCCCCCCCCGGACATCTGGGTCGATTTCAGGTGCGTCTGGGAGCTTGCCGACCGCTGGGCCTTGAGAGAGCGCGGCGCCTGAGGGCGGCTGCAGCTGGGAGAGCTGCTGGAGCACCTGCAGAGCACGTCGTGCTGTCAGCGCATGTGACACGTGCGCGTCATGACAGCGGTCCATGGCATGGTGCGATGATGGCGGCCATGGTGATGGCAACGCCTCACAACTTCTCGGCTCTTGATTCGGTCCTAGTGAGGAAAGATCCATGAGTCGATGCCAATAGGCTACAGCGATACCTCGAGCTTTCGTGTGCTATCTTCAAGAGCGAGAATTCGATGTGGGACTCTGTAGCTCCATGTGCCATTAAACACTGATGATGGTCATGATTCTTTCTGCAGCACCGATCGTACCTCCATGCCCACAGGGTCTTGAACACACTGACACCTGACAAGGGCCTCTTCTTAGGATAGAGCAAAACTCGGAGAGCGTCCCAACGGGGGAAGACGCGTCTGAAGGATCATGACTTGCATCTGACTAGTCCAAGTCCTTCTGACTGAGGCCAGATTGACTTAAATACGCAGACTGAGGTTTGGCTGCTTGATCACAACTCCAATGAGAAACCAGCTATGGATAGCCAGCCACCTGACTACCTCAACAGCGTCTGATAGCATTGCGATGAGACAGCTCTCACGCTGAGGACAACGTGACTTGAGGCATTGGCGCTGCGCACCTTGTCACGGGTCCGCATGAGGTCATCATGGGAGTTGCTGTTCATCATGTTGGACACCTCGATCCGCAGCCGTTTGGTGTCCATGTAGTAGTTGTACTCACCGAGCGCGGCCGTGGGCAACCTGCATCATGCCATGCACACGTACATAGACGTCTCCTTGTGAACGCGAGACAGACCATGACATGATGATGCGATGGCCATATGATAATGGGTTTTTTCATGGACATCGCAACATCCTCAGGAATAGAATGGCGACTGCATGTCGAGCCATTGATTGTCAACAAACGGTGCATACCCAGAAGTAGTGATACAAATGCATGCCATGGGCTGCTGGTGGTAACCTTTCATGGAGCATGACACGGTTGTAATGTTTTATGATATGTGTGATAGTGCGCAGGAATTGCACGGACACTTCCGAGCGTTCTCAACCTCTGACAACGCACTATACCATACCCGCCATAGGCATCCGCTCAACCCTTACAGCGATCCTGTTTGGTCTCAGCAAGAGAGGGAGGGAGGGCGCACTCGTCGGGAAGGTCGATCCCTTGGAGGCGGGCGGTCTCATAGCACCAGCAGCGAGAGACGTTCCGCATGGTGTAGCCACCTCCCCCCAGGAGCAGCAGGGGTACGTTGTACTTAGCCAGGAACTCCACGCAGGCTGAGTGGCCCTGCACTGAGAGGTTGAAGCAGCCGAGACGGTCGCCTGAGAGGCTGTCCGCTCCTGCGCAGACGACGATTGCACTCGGCTGGTACATTTCCATCACCTGCAGAGAAAGCATGGGCGTTTGCACAAGTGACGACGACAAAGATGAGTGCTTTCAGGGCAGGCTTGCCCGCCAGACCGCCTCATGTTCCATGATCCGTGCTGTTGCAAACGTCAGCCTCCTGAGCTCCCCTCATGAGGGACGCTACCCTGTTGAAATGAGCACGCCAGGTTGCAAAGCAAGGGATACATACATCGCAGGCAGTGCCAAAAACAAACACACATTTCTGGTGTGTTTTTGTGTCCTTTCTGGCAGGTTCGTTGCCCAAGGGCACGTCACAACAACACACCTTGGTCATGACGGGCTGATACACCATCGCGTACGACTCGTCGTCCATGCCCTCGCGCAAGGGCACGTTCACACTGTAGTTGCGGCCCTTGGCATAGCCAATGTCATCAACGCTGCCAGTCCCTGGGAAAAAGTCACCATAGTTGTGAAAGCTCACCTGCACTTGTGAGACGCTTGTCATCGCGGTCACGGAGACAAGTACTTCACTGGGAGGAATGCAGTGTTTTCCAAGGGTGAGGCAGTACTTCAATATTCAGGCCTCAATCCTCTGAAGCTTTGAAGACGGAGGAGGTAGGAACTCCCTGCCCTCTTAAGCTTGTGGTAGGCTGTGAGATCAGGGACTAGAGGTTCACAAGGAGTATGATCGGGAGGGAGGCAGAAATTGTCATGACTCGAACACGGAAGGAGCGCATATGTAGAGATATCTTGACTTCAAAGCTACATATCATTTGATATTCAAAGATGTCCTCCTGGAAACTGATGTCAGTGAGACGGTTCAGCGCATCTTTCCCTGCGACATTGCAACACTACCAACCACAGCGCTGGAGGTATGTCAAGATAGTTGGTGATGCAGCTTGTGCTATCTGAAAGCAGGTACGCACCGTCATGACACGGTCAGTCAAGTAGAAGGCCTCTTCAACGCCATCGCCGTGGTGGATATCGATGTCCACGTACAAAACACGATGGTACACTTTCAGCAACTCGAGGATCGCCAGCACGATGTCGTTGACGTAGCAGAAGCCGGACGCTTCGGCTTTCTTGGCGTGGTGCATGCCGCCTGACCAGTTGACTGCGATGTCGGACTTGCCCTCGATCAGATTGAGGGCGCCGTCTCGAGAGCCTCCTGAGTAGATCTGCAAACATTGAACGCTGGGTGACACACAGCACGAACATAATCGCCGCCGCCTTTGAAAGGTCGCTGAGTAAGATGTTGGCTTCAATAGCATCAATGATTGTTGGCACACACTGCGATTGACAATCACAGAGCTCACTCTGTCCTCATTTTCTGAAGGTACTTTGTACCTCTGCTCATCCCTTTTTCAGGTTGAGGTACTGTCACATGAGCGTTGTGAGCAGATATGCAGTAACATCAGGCAACACATTGTCTTTTTATTGTTCAGGCCCCTTCGCGGGCTCATTGTTCATGGATCTGCGAGGCAACGGTGTTCAGGCCCCTTCGGTGACGCATTGTGCAAATGAGTCTGCGATGGGTTGCTGCTGTGATCTGTCCTAGGTCAGGTTGAGGGGCACCCTTGTAGGGACGCCCTAATTTGATCTGCACACACATCCATGTGGGTGCAGTAGTGTTTTGAAAAGGTACATCGTTATCATATCGACGTCCGGTCCCTCATGCAGGCTGAAGACACACTGACCGTGTGTATTCGGCCTGATTTGAGAGCACTGTGTCGGAGACGCGGCTGAGTGGACCTGTGATGATGGGGCATTCCGTTTTCACATGTGCGATGGCAAGGACCGAGCATTTGGAGATGAAGTTGTTGCTTGTTGAGGCATGGTGTTCCACAGGGGAGCCAGTGAACTGGCAGAGTGCTGCTTATTACCTCAACATGTAGGGCTGTACATATGTTGGCTGTGCACACCTTACTGGGATCAGCCCCAACACAGTCAGGTACATACAAATTTGCGGTTTCGGACCAGAAAAACTCTCATGAAGAAGCCTCTGTTCCGACTTATCAACATGCGGGTTCGCCTGTTTACAGGTAAGGACTTAGTTAAGCACATGCTTGCGTGCACTCGAGTGAAGAGACGTTTTGTTCCTGAAGTTGAGTTGCAATTGCACCCGCCATCTGCCAGTATATGAAAATGTATTGGAGCAAGGTGCTTCATGGTGCAATAAGCAACTGCAAAGCTGTCTAGCTTGGGGTATGTCACCTGAAGGTGTCTATTCTGAATATGCTCTTCAGACTCCTGTGTGCAGGAGCTACTTGCGTAGCTGATGTATGACGTCAGGAAGCATAATATTCATCCCTGGCTCATGCAGAGCTGCGATCAGATTGTGCAGGGCAGCACTCCTTTACAAGCAAGGGTCGTCGAGGCGTCCCTTGTAGAGTACATAAAATGCAACGATAAGAAAAAAGACAATGAATTCTTGAATGCGCAAGCCTGGATAGGTCGGATTTACCTGGCAGTATTGCAGCATGCCATCGAATACTGGGCAGTCTGCCTCTCCCACGGGTCCCATGTTGAACCGCTGCATCTGCTTGCGATATTCCTCCTGGTTGTTTGGTGTCACCTTGGCCAGGAAATCAAGGTATTCTGCATGACCAATACGGATCAGTCAGCCATGCCGTTCAACACCTTGAACCAGTTTAAGTGTTTTCGGGTCGTGCCCCTACCTACGAAACCCTGGGGGCCAGGCGTCTAGGCACATAGTGGTTGCAGAAGCACGTACGCACTATTCATTGAATAGCAATCGAGTTGACAATCTTTATCACCCACATGCGACTGGCATGCGTTTTGCTGATGTCTTCCGACCAACGGGGCGTCTCTGCCGCTGCTTGTCGTGGACGACTGACTTCAAATTGACAAGGAGATGCACACATTGATATTTGTTTCATTGGCTGTGAATGGACATTAAGGCACGCAATGTGCTGAGCCTGCCCGTGTGACTGACCATGCGCGACGGACAGTACTTGTGTACAGTACTTGGTCCTTGGGCAAGGCAGTGATAGGTCGAAGAACGGGCGGCTCTGGACTCATGGAAACGCAACTTCTGCGAATTTCATTGTTTTTTGGAGAGCCTCATGCACTCAGTGAAAACGTTAGAACAGCGGTCCAGCAGGCACCTCTAGACACCACTTCCCTTGTACCGCAACCACAGACCACAAGCAAGTCCAGCGACGCCACTCGTCCAAATGGCATTGATGGTGCAGATGCTTATTTTGTCGTCAGCATGCTTGAAAAAGGGCTGCGCAGGGTGAAAAGGCACATACCATCCGCGTGGAATGTGTTGAGTTCTTCGAATGTCAGGGCACGAGGACGGTAGACGACCATGCCGTCAGTGAGGCCATATGCCGTCACTAAATTGTTCGTGAGACGAACACGGTGTGGCCGCATGGGATTGCAACCTCCTAAGGAGAAGTTGCCATACTCCTCATCATAGAAGTACGCTACGGTCTTCTTATTCAGCTCGTCCATGGCTACTATGCAGTTGGGATACAGAAAGAAGGTGACGTACTTGCAAAGTACACGTACGTGCGAGCAAATCTCGTCAGGGTTGCAAGCCAAGCGCTACGGAAAACTGTCTCTCAGCTGTCAAACCCAGCGGAGGGCGTCACCTGATACCAACAGTCAAGAAAGCATCAAAGGGACGGACGAGACATGTAACCAGTCGTGGTGATTCTGCATCTCGCTAGCTTGAGCATGTCGTTTTGAACATCTGTGTACAGCTGGCGCCAGAATGTGATGACTAGCACACCTTGCTGCTCACCAGATACTCATCACATGCGGAAGAAATGCTGTTCAAGAGGAACGAGAAGTTGAATGATTCTAAATGTGTTTGAAATGTAAGCATTCGCTTCCTGTGCGCTTAGCGCTCGTAAGGTGAACACCATTGTTGGCGGGACCAAACCCTACTCCAACCGGAGGCGTGACCGCAAGTGCTCTCGCAATTTAACACGGTTGCCTTGGCCCGTCTTCTTTCTCAATTAACCACCATGGCGTTGGTCGGTTCCACTCGTGAGCGCCGCATGATTTGAACTGTACCGGTGCTGGTGCTCACGAGCGTTCGTTTGGATGCCTAACCCGTTTCGGGTTCTGTCCAAACCTCCCGCAGTGGCTCATTCTTTTACTCATGAAAGACCACCGCTTGAATACTCCTGGATATTTCGCGTGGAAGTGACTGACGCTTCCTCATGAGGACGAACCACAGGCTCCGTTGAGCAATACATATAAATCTGGGTGGCGAAGCCTTATCACGGGGCCTGTGTGCTGCTGCAAAGGGCACGAATGTGCATCCAGGACGAGCTTCTTTCCACTAGGCGTTGATTCGGTTTCATGGTGTTTCATCAAGGGATTTTGAGGCCGCTATTTTGAGTTGCTCTCCTTGGAGCGCAGCTCTGGTAATGGCACATTTGGGGCGTGCTTTCGTGTTGGTCCATGTCCTGGGGACGTTAGACAAAGCACAGCGGTTTCACACGCAGGTAACAGTTGAGGTACCGTCGATTAAAGCTGTGTACGCCTTTAGAGTTGGCGTTCTCCCAGTTGTGTGATCCTCTTCTCAAACTGTGTGCTGCCATTGTACAAGTATCCTGGGGATACACGGAAGATTGCTTGTCATCAAAGTTGATTGGTGCAAGGCACAAAACAACAGAGTGACCAACATAAATTCTGAGCCGATGGACAATCTGCTTCCCGCCAGCCCATCAGTCAGGCTTCAATGATCGTCTGAACCTTGGACGCCACCCTGTGATACTGCCACTCGCCTATCACGTGATATCAGGACAGGACCCTCTAGACCGCTGATGCCCAAGAGCAGGCAGCTTTCAGGCAGATGTATTGACCGCTTTGGGAAACGCAGTGTCGGTATCATCATAGGGTCGCAACGGACTCCCCTGGTGCATGCAAAAAATAGACCTGAGACCCCCCCTCGAGACCGGGGTATACCGAACTGGCAATCGAGGAACGACCACTTGCTGCACATTTGCACGATGTCAACGTGCGCCGAAACTTGATGTACCTTTAGTGGTCGCTCATGCATATCAATTGATCCTGTGGACACAGAGCCACTGCCGCTGTGGTGTTGCGCGCAGGAAGGTCGTCGGTGACAGCGGCAGAGTTGATGGCGTTTCAGAGCCCGTCAAGGAGTCTGTGCGTCACCAGTGCAGCGACGGCTCGGAAGCTGAGTACGCGGTGTGCTTCAGGGTTCAAGGGACAACAGGTGAGTTGTTGCCCAAGTTTTCCGCGAGTGCAGGGTGTGAAAATTGGAGACGATTTTCATTATCATGGAAGAAGAGTGTTCCTACAGATGAAATGTATCCAATCTGCTGCGCGAACCAATAACGTTCATGTCGTGTTTTCCAGTTTCGTGTTTTCCCGTGATAACGGCGCATCCAAGGCGCGGAGTCTCTGTTAAAGGTGATACCACACCTAATTCACTGCTTATACGTAGGGTAAGGTATTCACCAGGTATCAAGGCCACTGTGAGGCATCCGTTCGCGAGTCGAGTATCCAGGAATGCAGCAGGGACGTGCGTGCTCGTTGTGCAGCACAAGCGACCCTTGTCAAAGTTCCTCACCTATACTACAAGAGTAATAATGTTGATGTCTACATTCTTGGCGTGGAGCACTGTGTGCCGCAGCCCCATCTTGGTGCGCCACCTTCTTCAAACCCTATGCTTGTACCATCGCATTCCAGCGATTTTGGCGGGACACACTGTCTGCTGGAGCGTACTTCATAACTTGAATTACTTTTATATTTTGTTCGCCAGAGAAGTTTGGGTCCGTGGGAGGATGCCCAGCAGCTAAAAGACCTGGTTCCTTCCTGGTCGACAAGTGATTGTTGCTTCACGCAATATCTCTTCATTCGATATTGCACCCACTAGTGCTCCAAAAAAAGATTTCCATCCTTTGAGCAGACTTGTCACTTCACGAACACATGCCGGATGTTGCAATTTACGCAGCAATGACATACACGAAAATTCGATAGTGCACATGTATTCTGGGTTGAAATCGTGGCTGAGCCCTGTGCTCGAGCAGAAGCCTTTCAATATCATCCAAGCCAGTAGTTAATCCATGAATGATTGTGTGTTTTGGAGTGTGAAAGATGCCGAGCCCTGCAGGAGACTTCATCCTTGAGCACAAGCCGCACTCCGTGGTTCTGGAGACCAGCCTGACTCGCGAACATGGTGCCCGAACAGGAAATGTGATCACACCGACCGACGAAGTGTCCGGGCCAGATGCCTTCTTCTTCCGCATGTTTGTTGCAATGGCGTCCCGCCTTCAAGAGGAGCAGGACCCGCTTCGCTCAGAGACCTGGTCCATGTCCAAGGCGCAGCTATTCGGCGAGCAGATTGCCTATGTTGCGGCCTTCGCAAGTGGTACGCTGCTGCCAGGGGTCGCGATGTACGCATCTCGCTCCAACACCGGTTGTTTGTATGCTTGTGACTGCTATGTTCTCGGGTTGAGGGACGGCACTTGTCCTTATCAAGAGTGCATCTCAATTTGGTCTCAACTTTGTCTGCCAGGCCTTGTGACCTGCGAGTCCAGATGCCCAAAACACAAAAATGTTTGGGGGAAAAACGGGCTCTACACCGAAACTAGCAAAGCACGGTGTGGATCAATGACCTGTTACGCTGCACCTCTCTTGATGTTTGTGATTTGCTCCCAGCGAATACCGTGCGTGCAGGTGCGCAGCTGGTGTTCGGAGATAGGCCGAAGGAGGTAACGTACCGAAGGCTTTTGCACATGTCAAGTGTCGAGGAGCTGGATCGTGTGTTTGCGCAGCAGAGCGCGGCAAACTACTGGGAGGTGATCCATGGCGAGGAGCGGCCCATGGACGGAAACCATTCGGTGGAGCGTGTCATGATGCTTGAGCGCGACGCGGTACTCTGCTCCTCTCTGCACGATGTAGCTGCCCGCGCAGCTGGGACCGGCCAATGCGTCGTGGCCCTTGTGGGTGCGTGCGCTCGAACTCGTTTGGACGGCTCTCTTGTCTTCGAGTGAATTGTCGCAGTGAGATTTTGCTTTGGATCTGATGCTTTGGATCTGATGTCAGTTCCAAGCTCTGCAAGATCTGCAAGTCTTGCAACTCGTTCTAGGCAGCCTGCCACATCTCGATTGCCCACGATTTGATGAATCCCTGGAAACGCGTGCAGGAGAAGCCCATTTGCCTGGCATGCGACAGCTCTGGGAGTCGGACAGCTGGCAGGAGATAGTGAACAAAAAGACGGATAGCTCTGCAAAAGCAAACGCCTGGAAGGACTGCGTCTGGGAAGCTCCACAGGAGTCCATGACAGCTGATGCTCCCGACCAAGTAGGTGCGTGTGTGAACCATGTCCTCAGCTCCCTCCCTAAGGATTGTGCTCAAGGAGCAGGGTATGACTTGCGGTCCCATGCCGTGCCAAATGATGATGATCACGTATCCGTAAGCTATAGCTTGAGCTATGATGGTCCTGTTTCACTATTTGATGTAATGATGCTATAAGTAATGGTAGCACTGATTCCCGAGTAGTTCTTGGAGTTGCCAGTGTCCATGTCGATGCGTTAGTGTTGTAAAAAGATACATCATCATCGTGCTGCATCTTCTCACATCACGACCGCATCCACATAGAGATTTGCAACTCCATTTGTGACCAGGGCAGCGCCTAGCTCTCGTTACTCACCGTTCTGTTTGTGCCGCCATTTTGTAGACTGAACGCTTGTGCTAGATTGCAAAAGTTACTGTCAACGGCAACATGTGCGCCAGAAGCACGGGGCACTCACAACGCCACCAAGTACATCGCGCCGTACCTTTCGGTCACGATCCAAGTATCCCAGGGTTGCGTATGCTGACTGCTGCCGAGTCTGTATGTAGTTCTTGGAAAAGCGACGTCGCCATCTGTTCATTTGAAATTGAGGGACACGGTTGCAAGAAGATGCACACGACTCTATGCTTTCAAAACTTGGACCTGTCAGCGGTGTGTTGTATGCGGCTGCATCTTGTGCCTGAACTGCGTGCGAACCTAAGGAGACGGGAAGAGCCTTGTGCTTGGGCGCGATCCAGTGTGCCAACCTCTTGGGTACTTATTGGCATTGCTGTGCTGCAGGTGTGAAGCGCGCTCTGCTTGAGTGCGTGGTGAGGCTGCGGTGTACGGACCGCGTGATTCAGGATATGTTTGAGACGCTGGGACCTGTCCCGGAAGACCAAAGTGAGGCTTACAACGCCACGCATGAGATATACTCCACATGCCGAATGCTCATGGCCGTTTTGGACCGAGACCTGCTTGACCAAGTCGTTTCGGGCAGTGATTGCGACTTTTGGGAGTTGCTAGAGCCCGTGCGGAAGGTAAGGCCAGCAAACGGGGGCCCTGGATGGGATCGCGACCTCCTGATGGAGCTTCGCGGCTTGAATTTTCAGTTAGATTAGCAGCTTGATGGCTCATCGTCGATGGCGTCGACTCGTCCACAACTTGATTCTTGGTAGCCGTCGTGTGAAGACTGGGTTTGCGAGTCTTCGTTGCCTGTTCAGGCTATCTCGGCGACATCGTGCCCCATCCTATACATATCCATGGACATGCTTCATCGCCGTGAGCCGAACAGGCTGTACGGAGTTCGAGCTGTCCGACGGCCTCTGCAATGGCGACATGCAGACTTCTCTCTTGCTTTAACCTTTAGAGTTGCACGCATGATTAGTAGCGTCTGCCGAGTGCTTATTGCAATATCGCCCTTTCTCATCTCAAGCTGCAGCCTGTACCCTCAGCTCAGCACTTTGCTCTTGATGAAGAGCTCCTTCGTTTGAAATCCACGTTATCGCATGTTGCTGCCCCTCTTCGTGTATGTGGTGTGATGGTATTGTCTGGCAGTGAACACATACGTGATAGGGTGCATCACGTTGCACAGGCCAGGCTGCATTCCTGTGAAGAATGGTGTGATAAAACGCTATAATAAACATTCCGATGCAATTTCGTTGCCATTTGAACGTCGCCATACCTCAGCTGGCGTTGCTCAGCAGCAGGTCCGCAGCGCGATGAGCGCAGGGTTGGTGACATACCGCACACACCATGGTCTATTTGGGGGAAATTGCCCACGAGGATATACCTGTCGAGCAAAAGGATGGACATTTGAACCAGGTGTACGAGGTACTAAAAGTTGTGGGCAAAGGAGGTTACGCTGTGGTTCATAAAGGCAAACGCAAATCAGATGATCTAGCGGTGGCTATCAAACGAGGTGCGCGCAGTCCCTTTCCAGCAGCTTTACAGCCGATTTATTGTTTTCATATCACTTCCAGTGCCTAAACGTTCACGGAATGTGCGGGTGGCTGCAAGTGGTGTATGGTGCGAACTCCAGCCATCTGGCATCCAGCTGGCTTCAAGCTGGCCTTGCACCTGATCAACTGGTAAATGTACAAAACGTCCATACGTGAAACTTGGTCATCTCGGCAAACATTTCATTTCATTCAGCAATCACAGAGCACAGGCCAGGTTGCGATGTTGAGGAGGGTTCACACAGAACCGGTCTCGAGGCAGTCATGCCACTGGCAATTCATCGAGCAATGACACATCCTATACCATATGCGTTCACCACATCAACAAACCCACTCAGCCGTTCTGCGTTGAAGTGCAACATTCTGTTAGGCAATTCCATGCATGCCTGGAACCAGGGCATAATACAATGGACCACAAAATTATGGGGCATGATGAATCAACCCATCACGTATCAAGCCACGACACGCCCTGTTAGCATCTTAGCACTGGTACATAAGACCCTCGTCATCCTACATCAACATGATCGCACTCATCCCCGGATCGGATGCTCGCCGAAAGTCCTTTGCCGCCGAGGCAGGGCCCTTTGCCGACGCTGTAACGGAAATGCCCATCTTCGCTGCGATGAAGAGCCCAAGGGTCAAAGCAGCAACAACCTTGTCACGCCCATTGAGCTCGCCACTTCGGACCGATGCTTCAGGAGGCAGACAAGAGCAAGATAGCCTCTGGGCGGACCGATGCATCAGGAAGAGCCAGGAGGACATACATGCAAGTCGGTTGCAAGTGCACGCTCTTGTCCGCCTGCTGAAGCATTGGTTCAGCATGGACTTGTCATCAAATTGAATGGAATGCAGTGGACGTCTTGACATGACTCGGTGCACAGTGTCTAGGGCTCGAAAACACAAACGAAACAAAAGAAACTAGTAACCACGCCTAGTCCCAGTAGGTGAAGCGCAAAGAGGTTCTCGAGAGCGACACGAAATCCTTCTAGGCGGACGCGAGCATGTAAAAGGGTGGGAAAGAGTGTGTTTACACCGAATAACTGTGACCGGTTTCGCCCTTGCTCGAAGGGCACTTCGGACAGCAATCATTGCTGATTTCCGAACCGGAATCTGTGTCCAGACTATAAATGCTGTGAGCTGGGTAAGCGAGCATGGCTTTGTTATTGGTTTGAGGTGAATGCAGTGGATGTCTTCGACATGACTCAGCGCAAGCGCGTTCGCTGCTTCCAAGAGGTGAAGCTCTTTGAGGGCCTCGAGAACGACCACATCATTCGGATGTACGAGGCCTTCCTCGACGAGAATCAGCTCATCATCATCTTTGAGTGGGCCTCCGGTGGGGACCTCAAGCGCCTTATTCGCAAGTCCAGTGAGAGCGGCGCCGGCATCCCGGAGGCAGCTATCTGGACATACTTTCTGCAGATCGTGGAAGGGGTTAAGTACCTGCACCTCCAACGCATCATGCACCGTGACATCAAGCCCGCCAATGTTATGGTCTGCGGCACGGGTGCGTGCTTTGAAATGGCAGGGAACATTCGGAGGCAATGTTCACAAAGTAATCTATTGTTTTTCGGATGATACAAAAACAATCAAAGGCCATGGTGAGGTGGGTCTACCAAACGAAGGATGATGTATTTTCATTTTTAACAAACGATGCTGTACAAATGGAGTCAATCACGGCAAACAGGATTTAGTTTTGTACAGGGAAAGGGCAGCATTGACAACAGGTGAAGCAGTTGTGGCTGACCTTGCGCCTTAATGGAAGGTTGCAGCATCTCTTGGGGGAGCAGCTATGGCTTTTCACAACTTTTCGCATCAACATGCTTACTGAAAGTCCAACCTCACTTTGCAATCCATAGCATGGATGCTATTGTTACCATCGCCCCTAGGCAAGCGTGTCTGATGAGCTAAGGTGTCTGGTTATCTCTCAAGCTGCATATATCGCGCAGCCAATTCATTGGCCTGACCAGTTTGACTGACCATAGGCTGGGTCATTATTAGTGAAACGACAGCTGCGGGCCGCGGTGATCTATGTTGGCGGATATGTAAGGCGTTCATTGCAGCACTGCCATGCAGGGAAGCTGAAGCTAGGGGACCTGGGGCTGGGGCGGGAGTTCAGCGAGGAGTCATTTGACGAGAACAAAAAGGCGTTCTCAAAGGTCGGCACACCGTACTACGTGTCGCCAGAGGTCGTGAAAGGAGGGGGGTACGACTGGCAGTCTGACATTTGGAGCCTCGGCTGCCTGCTGTATGAGCTCGCCAACCTCAAGAGCCCCTTTGAAGTCGAGGGAGCCAATCTGTACGACATCTTCCAGAAGATCAGCAAGGGCGAGTACACACCGCTTCCTGCGGACAAGTGGTCCCAGTCATTGCGCTCCTTGCAAGTGCGTTCTGTTCACACCTGCTGGGCGCATGTCATTCTGTTGCCTCACAGGTGGGGTCCGGGCCAGTCTGCAACAGCCCTTCCCAAGGGCCCTCTCCTTAC